>NC_086446.1:648170565-648320565 GCF_028390025.1 Pseudophryne corroboree | reverse complement strand
ATCCCAAAATCGCAGCTGATCCCGACGACACGTCTTCTATTCCTAGGGATGATCCTGGACACAGTCCAGAAAAAGGTGTTTCTCCCGGAGGAGAAAGCCAGGGAGTTATCCGAGCTAGTCAGAAACCTCCTAAAACCAGGCCAAGTCTCAGTGCATCAATGCACAAGGGTCCTGGGAAAAATGGTGGCTTCTTACGAAGCAATCCCATTCGGCAGATTCCACGCAAGAACATTCCAGTGGGACCTGCTGGACAAATGGTCCGGATCGCATCTTCAGATGCATCGGCGGATAACCCTGTCACCAAGGACAAGGGTGTCTCTCCTGTGGTGGTTGCAGAGTGCTCATCTTCTAGAGGGCCGCAGATTAGGCATTCAGGACTGGGTCCTGGTGACCACAGATGCCAGCCTGCGAGGCTGGGGAGCAGTCACACAGGGAAGAAATTTCCAGGGCTTGTGGTCAAGCCTGGAGACATCACTTCACATAAATATCCTGGAGTTAAGGGCCATTTAAAATGCTCTAAGCCAAGCAAGACCTCTGCTTCAGGGTCAGCCGGTGCTGATCCAGTCGGACAACATCACGGCAGTCGCCCACGTAAACAGACAGGGCGGCACAAGAAGCAGGAGGGCAATGGCAGAAGCTGCAAGGATTCTTCGCTGGGCGGAAAATCATGTGATAGCACTGTCAGCAGTGTTCATTCCGGGAGTGGACAACTGGGAAGCAGACTTCCTCAGCAGGCACGACCTCCACCCGGGAGAGTGGGGACTTCACCCAGAAGTCTTCCACATGATTGTAAACCGTTGAAAAAAACCAAAGGTGGACATGATGGCGTCCCGCCTCAACAAAAAACTGGACAGGTATTGCGCCAGGTCAAGGGACCCTCAGGCAATAGCTGTGGACGCTCTGGTAACACCGTGGGTGTACCAGTCAGTGTATGTATTCCCTCCTCTGCCTCTCACACCCAAGGTACTGAGAATTATAAGACGGAGAGGAGTAAGAACATACTCGTGGCTCCGGATTGGCCAAGAAGGACTTGGTACCCGGAACTTCAAGAGATGCTCACAGAGGACCCGTGGCCTCTACCTCTAAGAAGGGACCTGCTCCAGCAAGGACCCTGTCTGTTCCAAGACTTACCGCGGCTGCGTTTGACGGCATGGCGGTTGAACGCCGGATCCTGAAGGAAAAAGGCATTCCGGAGGAAGTCATCCCTACCCTGATCAAAGCCAGGAAGGATGTAACCGCAAAGCATTATCACCGCATTTGGCGAAAATATGTTGCGTGGTGCGAGGCCAGGAAGGCCCCAATGGAGGAATTTCAACTGGGTCGATTCCTGCATTTCCTGCAAACAGGAGTGTCTATGGGCCTAAAATTGGGATCCATTAAGGTTCAGATTTCGGCCCTGTCGATTTTCTTCCAGAAAGAACTGGCTTCAGTTCCTGAAGTTCAGACATTTGTCAAGGGGGTGCTGCATATACAGCCTCCTTTTGTGCCTCCAGTGGCACCTTGGGATCTCAATGTAGTTTTGGGGTTCCTCAAATCACATTGGTTTGAACCGCTTAAATCTCTAGATTTAAAATATCTCACATGGAAAGTGATCATGCTGTTGGCCCTGGCTTCGGCCAGGCGCGTGTCAGAATTGGCGGCTTTATCCTGTAAAAGCCCTTATCTGATTTTCCATTCGGACAGGGCGGAATTGAGGACTCGTCCTCAGTTTCTCCCTAAGGTGGTGTCAGCGTTTCACCTGAACCAGCCTATTGTGGTGCCTGCGGCTACTAGGAACTTGGAGGACTCCAAGTTGCTAGACGTTGTCAGGGCCCTGAAAATATATGTTTCCAGGACGGCTGGAGTCAGAAAATCTGACTCGCTGTTTATCCTGTACGCACCCAACAAGCTGGGTGCTCCTGCTTCTAAGCAGACCATTGCGCGCTGGATCTGTAATACAATTCAGCTTGCGCATTCTGTGGCAGGCCTGCCACAGCCAAAATCTGTAAATGCCCACTCCACAAGGAATGTGGGCTCATCCTGGGCGGCTGCCCGAGGGGTCTCGGCGTTACAACTTTGCCGAGCTGCTACTTGGTCAGGGTCAAATACCTTTGTAAAATTTTACAAATTTGACACTCTGGCTGAGGAGGACCTTGAGTTCTCTCATTCGGTGCTGCAGAGTCATCCGCACTCTCCCGCCCGTTTGGGAGCTTTGATATAATCCCCATGGTCCTTACGGAGTTCCCAGCATCCACTAGGACGTCAGAGAAAATAAGAATTTACTTACCGATAATTCTATTTCTCGTAGTCCGTAGTGGATGCTGGGCGCCCATCCCAAGTGCGGATTATCTGCAATACTTGTACATAGTTATTGTTAACAATTCGGGT
This sequence comes from Pseudophryne corroboree, assembly GCF_028390025.1. Classification (NCBI taxonomy): domain Eukaryota; kingdom Metazoa; phylum Chordata; class Amphibia; order Anura; family Myobatrachidae; genus Pseudophryne; species Pseudophryne corroboree. The sequence continues at coordinate 648,318,198 of NC_086446.1, read as the reverse complement.
TATTGTTGTTGTGAGCCATCTATCCAGAGGCTCCTCTGTTATCATGCTGTTAACTGGGTTCATATCACAAGTTGTACGGTGTGATTGGTGTGGCTGGTATGAGTCTTACCCGGGATTCAAAATCCTTCCTTATTGTGTACGCTCGTCCGGGCACAGTATCCTAACTGAGGCTTGGAGGAGGGTCATAGGGGGAGGAGCCAGTGCACACCAGGTAGTCCTAAAGCTTTTCTTTTGTGCCCAGTCTCCTGCGGAGCCGCTATTCCCCATGGTCCTTACGGAGTTCCCAGCATCCACTACGGACTACGAGAAATAGAATTATCGGTAAGTAAATTCTTATTTTTTGAGTGAGACTGAGATAGTGAAACCTTTGTTTTCCGATGGCTCATCGGGGGTCATTCCGAGTTGTTCGCACTGTATTTTTTTCTCGCAACGGAGCGATTAGTCGCTAATGCGCATGCGCAATGTCCGCAGTGCGACGGAGTTCCCAGCATCCACTACGGACTACGAGAAATAGAATTATCGGTAAGTAAATTCTTATTTTTTGAGTGAGACTGAGATAGTGAAACCTTTGTTTTCCGATGGCTCATCGGGGGTCATTCCGAGTTGTTCGCACTGTATTTTTTTCTCGCAACGGAGCGATTAGTTGCTAATGCGCATGCGCAATGTCCGCAGTGCGACTGCGCCAAGTAAATTTGCTATGCAGTTAGGTATTTTACTCACGGCATTACGAGGTTTTTTCTTCGTTCTGGTGATCGTAATGTGATTGACAGGAAGTGGGTGTTTCTGGGCACAAACAGGCCGTTTTATGGGTGTGTGCGAAAAAATGCTACCATTTCTGGGAAAAACGCGGGAGTGGCTGGAGAAACGGAGGAGTGTCTGGGCGAACGCTGGGTGTGTTTGTGACGTCAAACCAGGAACGACAAGCACTGAACTGATCGCAGATGCCGAGTAAGTGTGGAGCTACTCAGAAACTGCTAAGAAGTGTCTATTCGCTATTTTGCTAATCTTTCGTTCGCAATTTTGATAAGCTAAGATTCACTCCCAATAGGCGGCGGCTTAGCGTGTGCAAAGCTGCTAAAAGCAGCTTGCGAGCGAACAACTCGGAATGACCCCCATCGTGCTCAAACTTTGTTTAATACACAGAGTTATTAAAAATATTGTATTAAATGATCTTCAGGCTGTGTGTATAAGGTGTATATGAAACATAAATGCATTCTGTGCTTATACTTGGGTCCCATCGCCATGATATCTCATTATGGTATGCAATTATTAAAATTACGTAAAAATCCGATATCCAAAATACTTCTGGTCCCAAGCATTTTGGATAAGGGAGACTCAACCTGTATTGTGAAATACCTTGTAGGGAATCAGGAAAATAAATAAATACTTTTAATTACAGCTACAAGTGGACATGTATAAATCTATGCATGCTGACAGTGGGAAAAACAAAACAATAAGAGCGGTTTATTTTTGGTAACCTAGCTTCATAAACATGTATGCATCTGAGGGTTAGGGGCAGTAAGTTGATGGCTTATATTAGATCTTTGTTCATAGCCTCTCTTTTATTTGTGAAGTGTCCTTTGTTTGTGGCACTGGACAGAGCACAGACCAGTGCATCTGAGTTACTTTATAGCAGGCATGTCCAAACAGCGGCCCTCCAGCTGTTGAAAAACTACACATCCCAGCATGCCCTGACACAGCTTTAGCATTCTCTGACAGCAAAACTGTGTCAGGGCATGCTGGGATATGTAGTTTCACAGCAGCTGGAGGGCCGCAGTTTGGACATGTCTGCTTTATAGTAACCCCTTGGTTCAGATATAACTCTCTACAAAGTAGTGTTTATCAATACATGCAAAGAGCTATACACATCCCATCACTGGATGCAACAGATGCAACAATGTAACATTATTCAGATTATGATTTAGCGGTCAGTAGTCTGTAGTGTCTTTATTTAGAAGAGTCATGATGTAACCGTTATTACAGAACTGGTTTCATACTACATGTAAACTATAATAGTCCTTTTCCTTACTCTCAGTCTGAAAGTCAAACCTCACTTATTAGGTGGCCACAACAACAAACCATCACAAGTTCTATTTCAAAGTCTTATTTGTTATTGCTTTCATTTTCTGTTTTAAATAAACAAGTGACAGGTCCTTTTTAACATACTGGGCCTGGTTCTAAATCGCTCGCAGGTACATACAGTATGCAACATCTAGTGAATTTTAGGGAATGAACCAGGCTGATTTTGGCCATTTCTCTCCATACGTCGAGTGGGTGCTGCAGGGTGTCAGCTGGCATTATGCACGGAATAGAACATTCTTGTGGGAGTGCAGCCAGAGTTGTGGCTTATATGATTCATACAGATGCCAAGGGGAGGCCTATGTCAGGCTGGTCTCTTGTGCCCAGCATAGGTAAGGTGTAATTGGCAATATTAGGGATGACAGGTGCACCCATATGGTGGCGCAATGTTTAGTTGTTCCATATTCCTGATCATTCATATGTCTCTTACTGATTTTCAGTTTTGTATCTGATTTTACATAAATTTTATGTCTTTTTTTTATTATGTTAGATTTTATGATTTAAAACAGTGCTAACATATATATGTCAGTTTACAAGTATATAGGTTAAAGCAGTGGTTTCCAAACTTTTTTGAATCACGGCGCCCTAGAATATCAGAATTTTTTTCACGGCACCCCTAGGCCAAAAATTTCTTATTGAGAAATTTAGAAAGAAATATTACATTAAGTAGATCGCGTTTATATGTCATCCTTAGGGTCAGTTGTGTGGTGAGGGACAAGATTTGCTTCTGTTTGGCCGCATATTTTATGACTGGCAGCCACCAGCACTGGTTTTGCCTATTATATTGACCATGAAAAATTGGAATTGGTCCTGGACCACCAACCCAGGGCACCCCTGCAAATGTCCCGAGGCACCCCAGGAAGCCACGGCACACAGTTTGGGAACCTCTGGGTTAAAGGTAACAGAGGGGATAGAGGAATGACAGGGAATGGGATAGTGCAGTACCAGGGATACAGAAGTTCATAAATACTTTTTTAGTAAGAGTAATGGTGCCCATACACTTGTGCGATTGCATTCGACAAGATATCATGCCCGATTTCCCATGAAGCTCACCTTGAGATAAATCACATCGAAAGTGCTTTTTTTGTGCATTCGATGCGCATACAATCCTGCGATTTATCTCATGCCCCTTACGACCGGAAATCGGGTGGTATCGGATGATTGAATGCGAGCGCATCGCATGCTGAATAAAAGCACACCAGATTTATCTGCAAGATTTCTAAAAATGTAAATAGAGGGCTGGCCTGTCTGGGGGATATATAAAGAAGCAGCCATTTTAAGTCTGTGCACTTCTGTCTGCTCTGTGACTAGAGAAGTTTGGTTTATACCTGCTGCTCGTTCCACATTGCTAGCTACCGTGCACTGCTTTGTTCTGCTTGCATTACAAAGTGTTTCTATTTCTATACTGCTGTGTGTGTGTGTGTGTGTGTGTGTGTGTGTGTGTGTGTGTGTGTGTGTGTGTGTGTGTGTGTAGAGAGATTTATTCTACTCGCTATCAGGCTCTCATGTGCTACTCTGTGCTGAAGATGAGAGGAGACAGGGAAAGGGCCCAGCAAAGGCGGAGGGAGAGCTCTTGCTGGTTCAAGTAGTGGCTGCTTAAGCGGCCTACTCGCTCCTACATGGCCCTCCTGGATGAGATTAGGGAGAACAAACCGGATGACTACCACAACTTCCTGCGCTTGAATGAGGACACCTTTCAGGAGTTGCTGCGTCTGGTGACCCCCCTCATATAGAAGCGGGATACCAAATGGCAGGTTCCTATCCCTGCTGAGGAGAGGCTCGTGGCTACCCTGCGGTTCCTTGCTACTGGACAGTCGTTTGTGGACCTGAAGTATGGGACCCGTATCTCTGCGCAGGCTTTGGGACACATCATACCTGAAACCTGCAAGGCTATTATCAAAGTGCTACAGTATAAGTACTGCAAGGTAAGAAAATTACACCATACATTGCTTGTCGTGTAACAAAATGTTTTATTTTGCAAACTGAAAATGCGTAGAAAAAATATGTGCTTTTTATTTCAAGACATAATTGTATATGTGGCCAACATGGCTAAACGTCAGCAAACAGTATAAAATTTTCATGATGCAGCACATTTGCATCACTACATTTATGAGATGATAAAAAAATTGCTATATATATTTAGCAACAAATGTGGGGCATTTTGATACTACACCATTAAATGGCACCGCAGCCAGGGGCACAATGCACACATGCAACTTCGGGTAGGAAGATGGGTCCCCGGTAACATCAACCTGCACCAAGTTGCATGTGTGCATTGTGCCCCTGGTAGCAGTGCCACTCAATGCCATAGTATCACAATGCACCACATCTGTTGCTATATATAGCAAAGGCAGCATTTACATTTGTGAAAACGTAAAAAAAAAATGCCATATATCTCAAAATATAAGTTTTTATAAATATGTAGCCAACATAGCTGAACTTTTTCAAACAGTATATTTATGGTAGCGTCTTGTGCAGTATGACAAATGGTGGTAGTGGCACATGATTTCAGACTGTACCATGAGGAAGAGTGCCTGTGGGTGACTGAACAAACCGAAGAGAGAGACTGCCTATAACCGCCTGGTGGTATAGTCAAAGCCCACCTTCAAAGCGGATACTGTGGCCTGGGTCTGGAAAAATATTGCAAATTTACAGATTGTCAATACACACATGAAGGTAGGTGCAGACTGAGGTTCCCTGGAACCAACAACCTGCCCCTGGCATCATGTGTGTATTGTGCACCTGAAAGCAGTGCCACTCTTCTCCATGGTTTTCATGATGCAGCACATGTGCATCATTACATTTATGAAATGATAAAATAATACTATATATAACAACATATGTGGTGCATTCTGATACTACGGCATTGAGTGGCACTGCAGCCAGGGGCACAATGCACATATGCAACTTGGGATAGGAAGACTGCTCCCCGGTTCCATCAATTTGCACCAAGTTGCATATGTGCATTGTGCCCCTGGCTGCAGTGCCACTCAATGCCGTAGTATCAGAATGCACCACATCTGTTGCAATATATAAGTGCATGAATACACTTGTGAACCCCCCAAAAAATAGTGTAGATATATATATATCCAAACATAAGTATTTTTCTAAATATACTTTAAATATGCGGCCAGTATGGCAGAACTTTTTCAAACACTAGAACTGTATATTACTGTTTATCCAATTTTAAATATAAATATGGTGCAGTATGATATACAGTGTTTTTTGAGTGGCAGCGCTTTCAGGGGCACAATGTACACATGCAGGTAGGCCCGGCTTCAGGCTCCCCGGCACCATCAACCGGACCCAAGCTGCATTTGTGCATTGTCCACCTGAAAGCGGCGCCATTCAAAAAACACTGTATATCATAGTGCACCATATCTATCGCAGTATATACCAGGGCAGCAGGAATTTTATATATACCAACAGATGTGGTGCATTCTGATACTGCGGTGTTGAGTGTCACCGGTGCCAGGGGCGCAATGCACACATGCAGCTAGGAGCAGGAAGATGGGTCCCCGGTACCGTCAACCTGTCCCTAGCAGCATGTGTGCATTGTCCGCCTGAAAGCGTTGACACTCACTGTAGTATCAGAATGCACCACATCTGTTGGTATGTATAACAAGGGCAGCAGTAAATGAGAATCACCCTACATTTGAAAGAGACTTGTCTCCTCCTCCTCCTCTTGTCCCCCCTGTGACATAAAGGAGGTCAAAATTGTGGAGGGGACGGTGGATGTGTGGCTGGCTTGGGAAGGGTAACTGGTTTGAGGAGGAGATTTGATAGTGGGGGAAGGATGAGTGGATGGGGTGGGGGTTGACAGAAACAGGAAGGGTGGCTGGTTTGAGCAGGAGATTGGATAGTGGGGGAAGGGTGGGTGGATGGGAGTTGACAAAAATGGGAAGGGTGGCTGGTTTGATGAGGAGGATGGAAAGTGGAGGAAGGGTAGTTGGATGGGGTCTGAGATTGCGGATAACTAGAATTGTAGCTGTGATGCGGAGAAGGATGGGTACTGGAGGAAGGGTAGGTGGGTGGTGAATTGAAGGTGACAGGGAGATGAGGAGCAGGTGCTTGAGGTTCTGGCCCATGAACGTTCCACTCTGGTGTCAGTTGTCCTGAGAGTGTTTGGTACAAAACCTGTGACACCAGGCACTGGCACTCTACTTGCTGCTGCGCAGAAACCTTACACATAGTTTTGCTCACATGTGATGCAAAGTCATCAAATTCATCCGGTTTCCAGAGCAGCTGTGAACGGCCTCCAATAGTAGAGGGTCTTCTACAAATTTTGTTTTCCGTGGCTTCCTCCTGTCAGCCTGTTGCTGTGGAGAGGTTGGTTCCTCTGGTGAGGTGTTGATGAGGGCAGGGGTACGGATGATGTCTTCTTCTTATTATTATTACAGTTTATTTATAGGGCGCCACAAGTGTTTCGCAGCGCTGTACAAAGGACAGTACAGGGAGACAAAACTTAGCATACAGTAAATAAATAACAAAAATAGAGTGCGGGTAACAAAGAGCACCACAATTCTCAAAACATAATACAGCTTAGATGTAAGTAGCGAGGGAGTAATCATTGTACTACTTGGGGCTGGCGGCCATAGATAGAGAGGAGCCAATACCAGTAGGAGAAAAAGCAGGTAAAGATGGCCGCTGAGGTGTCTGTAGGTCTTGTGACTGCAGGGTAAAGAAAAAAATATTTAGTGAATATTCAAACCTTTTTTTTCTTCTTTTACAGTTCCCTACAAGTGTGTCAGAATGGCAAGCTATTGCAGAGGACTTTGACAGGCACTGGAATTACCCAAACTGTGGTGGTGCGATAAATGGGAAGCATGTGTGAATCACCAAACCCACCAACAGCGGGTCGGACTACTTCAATTATAAAGGCTACTTTAGCATTGTTCTCATGGCGGTGGTCAATGCAAACTATGAATTTATTTTCCTGGATGTTGGGAAAAATGGTCATTGCTCGGATGGTGGATCGTTGAAAAATATGCGCTTCTATGGTAGGCTCACCACCAACTCCATTCATCTGCCGCCTGTGGAGCAAACAAAGAATGGCCTGGGATTTGTGTTTGTGGCAGATGAGGCCTTCGCACTGCATGAACACATAATGAAGCCCTACCCGCAAAGAGCCCTGAACCACGATAGGCGCATTTTTAACTACCGCCTTTCTAGGGCAAGCAGGGTTGTTGAGAATGCATTTGGCATTCTCAGCAACCAGTTCAGGATCTTCCACAAACCCATTAACATGAGGCTGGACAAAATTGACTGTATAGTAACAGCATGTTGTATACTAATTGTATACTACACAACATGCTCTGTCGCAAGGCCACAAGGCAAATGCCTTTGCTCCCAGCAGGACCGGAAGACCCCAACCAGCCAGTGGTGACAGCGCCGATTTCCTTGGTGGGACCACCTGCACTGCAAGGGCAAAAGAGGTCAGGGAAAAATATAATGCCTTCTTCAATAGGGAAGGAGCTGTGGCATGGCAGGAGGAATGTATAATGTAAAAACAATTTAAAAAGCAACTTACCCATTCGGCCTCCACATCCAGACTTCCCTCCTCGGACTCTGCCATCACCACTAGGGACTCCTTAGCTGACCTTTTCTCCAGGAGGGAGTCAAGATCTTTGTAGTACCACAGCTGCGGCACATACACCTTGTCTGCACCGGCCCCTGACCTCTGACTCCTCCACCTTGCGGTTCTCTTTGACAAAGACTGTCCGTAGATTGGTGATTTTCTTCCGGACCCAGGCCACCGAGGCAGCAGAGTAGGTGGGCTTGGAGTACTCCACCATGCAGGTATAAGCAGCCTCCCTCTTCTGTTTGTTGGCTGTAGTCTGGTGAGGATGTCAGCCACAGACACTCCTCCTCACGGTACATAGTGTTAAAGTCTCGCGGCTCTCATAGGATATCTGCAAAATGCAAAAAAGGCAAATTAATACACATGAAAAAAGTTACATTATTCTGGTTAAATAAAGTTTGTTTTCTAGTTACTGGTGTGAGATATCTGAAATATGTTGTGAGAATACATTGGTGTACAGGGTGCAGCAGCATAATGGTGGGCTGTGGCTTGCAGTGGCGCAGTATAATGGTGTTTAGGGCGTGGCTGCCTGGGGCTTACAGTGGTCCAGCATTTTGCGCAGTGGGCCAGTATAATGGTGTGTGCAGCAGCATGATGGTGGGCAGTGGTGGTAAAACAGCATAATAATCATTGGTGGCCAGTGGCGCAGTATAATTGCGTTTAGGGCGCTGCCGCCTGAGGCTTGCAGTGGGGTAGCATTTTGGGCAGTGGGCCAGTATAATGGTGTGTGAAGCAGCATAATGGTGGGCAGTGTTGGTACAAAAGGGGTGTAGTATGGTATGCCGGCGGCCGGGCTCCCGACGACCAGCATACCGGCGCTGCGGGCACGCTATTTTATTCTCTCTCCAGGGGGGTCGTGGACCCCCACGAGGGAGAAAAAGTGTCGGTATGTTGGCTGTCGGGATTCCAGCGCCGGTATACTGTGTGCCGGGATCCCGACAGTCGGCATACTGAAGACCACCCGGTAAAAAGGAATAATCATTGGTGGTCAGTGGTATAGCCTACCTTGTACAGTGTTTGGGAGCTCAGCAGCGTGCTTGCAGCTTCCTCTCCAGTCATATGTGCAGTGAGGGGAAGAGGAGTGTCCAGGAAGTCAGCTCCTGTCTTCACATATCGCACATCGCGATGTGATAAATCGAAAGTGGTAAAAAACAGCATGCAATCGCGACGCAATTCGATAAATATTAAAGGCAGCACATGCTATCTTGAGATGCGAGATTCGACCGGCGTGCCCGCGCATCGCGTCAAAAGGTACCTACAATGTGCATACAGTCCTTCGAATTCTCGCGCAGATCCAGTCGAAATCGAAGGTTAGCACCGATTATCTCACAAGTGTATGGCACCATACAGTGTAAAAAAAAAAAGGGGCAGACTAGATGGGCCAAGTGGTTCTTATCTGCCGTCACATTCTATGTTTCTAAGAGTCCATCCATGGAACTCACGTTGATTCCATACTGAAACAGATGTATCACTGTGTGTGAGGGTAAAGTGAATGATAATTACTTGTGACCAGTTTCCTGCACATGATCATTACTGGTGACCAGTTTCCTGCAAGTGTTCTAGAAGACAGATGGCAATTCCATGACCTTGCGCTGTAAGGAGCATTATAAACTGATCCCAATTCCCAGGGGAGGTTTAAGAGAGGAGTTGGCCCATGTACAGTCTCCATGCCCCCCACCCGGCCTCCCTTTCTTGTTGGAACATGCACTAAGTAGATTTTGGCACCATGTATTTCTCTACTTTGCATGCCCAGATATACAGGAAAATGGCTCCCTGGTGATTACAGCACCATCAGTGATAAGCTAAGTGTATATTACTGGTGCAGGGTATGTGGTGCATACATGCCTACTTTTGAAAAAGCATTTCAGGGAGATTGTGAAATTAACACCTATAAGCACGGATTTGTACTGCTACATCTGAGAGGTGTGTCATGAAAATGACTTACATCAAAAAGTAAATGAGCCCCAAAGTTAGTATACTGTATACACATACTGTAAGTGGACATGAGAAACCTTATTTAAAATGAATGTAGCCATAGGGATCATTTTGCCTTATAACCAATACAGGGAAATGGCGCTGATGATCCCATTTGAATGTATATATCTCTGATTTATCTTTTCCCCAACTACATAATGGGGGTAAGGTAAAATCAGGGAGATTGCTGGTCTATTCAAGGAGTCAGGGAGATTGCTACTATTTCAGGGAGTCTCCTGCAGAATGAGGGAGGGGTGTGGGCCTGTGTGCAACACATACCCTGTACCTAGGATTGCCAAATCTTCCCTTTGAAAAGGTACACATAAATTACACAGGTTCTATGGCTGGCTGAATTCAAGTATCCATTTCGCCTGGTTTTAATCAGCCACTGAACAAGTGTAATTCATAGTTGCCTACCCTGCCTCATTCTGCAGGAGACTCCCTGAAATAGCAGCAATCTCCCTCACTCCCTGAATAGTCCCTCAATCTCCCTGAAATAAAGAGAAATCAGAGATACAAACATTCAAATGGGATCATCAGTGTAATTTCCCTGTATTGGTTATAAGGCACTATCCCTTTGGCTGCATGCATTGTAAAGGTTTCTTGTGGCCACTTACAGTATATGGAACCTCTTGAAAAACACAATACACAAAAAAAATCCTGCAAAATATCTGTCTTTTCTTCAACAAGTAGATCTTACTAAATTTGGGTCTGATTTACATGTGGATGTAAGTAATTTTCATGACACGCCTCTCAGATGTAGCAGTACACATCAGCGCTGATAGGTGTTACTTTCACAATCTCCCGGATATTCTTTTTCAAAAGTAGGTAAGTATGGTATAATTCAGGCGTGTCCTTTATTAAAGGTATAATCTGGTAACCCTACAGTAGATATATCCATGCCAATTCCTCTTCTTAAGCAATGAAATACGGTCCAGGGTCCTATTGGCCCGTCGGGATAGAGTAATGGTGGGCCGGCTCAGATGCACCCCCTCCGCCCATTCCCCTCATGGCAGGGGGATGCACAGTGTGCCGCTGCTATTATTATTGTGTCCGGGGGCCAGGCAACTTCCGCTGAACGGAAGCCTAACACTGGCTGCATTGAAAAAGGGGAAAGCTGCAGACAGGAAGTGCGTCTGGAGCCTCTAGCCACCCTCCACGTTCAGCAGATGCCGTGGGCCACCGCAGGCCTTGCCCGTTTGTAACTCCTCCCTCCTCTCTTCCATATTCCGTGCTCTTCTGTGCGCCTCATGTTTCACTACTGTTTGCTCCCCACTGATGTGCCTGCATCCCCTATTCTCCATCTGTCACAAACAGACCCTAATTAGGTTGACAGTCATTAGTCAGTCAACATGAGGTTGACAAACAAAAAGTTTGACACTGTATTTTTTTTTTTGTGTTGTTTTCTTCATAAGAGTACAGGGAATTCCAATTAGTGTACTGCGTCCTCTTGCATGCTGCGGGCAAGGTGCCTCGCTCTGGCACATCGTAGTCCATATGGATGGTAAAGTCTGAAAAACCTTGAAAAAATGAAGAAAAAAAAACAACCATGGTTAACCATGTGTGTGTCGACCATTTGAACCTGACGACCTTTTGCACTGTTGACCTAATGCACATGTTGACCCTTTGACAATGTCGACCTGTCCCAAGTCGATCATCAGTGGTCGACCTATTGATTGTCAACCTAATCAAGGTCGACCTAAAGCCCGGATACCATTTTAGGCTTACTTTCACTTTGCAAATGGACAACAGAGGTGTAGAAATGCACTCCCTCCCCCCCCCCACACACACACACATACCTTTTTAGGGCTGCTTCCAGAAATTTCCAGGGCTGGTTTTTCATCCCAATCCGCCCCTGGAAATACCCGAACTATTAAAGTCAGTAAACCGGAGAATTCAATAACATTATAATTGCACAGATATGTTACAACATGTCCTCATGCTTTTCTTGAATTCCCCTGTAATATTGCAGAGGATATTTTTAAAACCTTCGGAATCTCTAACAGCATAAAAGTGTTTTCTTGCTTCATGAGAACCTGGTGAATTCTCTCTGTCCTTCCAGAATATCACCAGCAGTAAACTGTGCTGGGAAATGCTAATAAATGTTCTAATTGGCAGAAGAACAGAACATGGAGAGCAGAAATGGACATACACTTATTCACTTATCCATTTTTAATTGTGTGAGCAGCTGCCCTTCAAGAACAACCGTACTTACAGACAGTGTAGAGTATTAACTGCTTACTGTCACATTGTCCACTACATGTATCCAATTATTTGGAGTAGGGCATACATGCAACATACAACATAAATAGCATGATTTCATAACTGTTAATCTTACAGGGAAGAAAAGTTTTCTCTATTTAAAAATTTGTACAGTACATGGTTATTGGAAAACGCTAAAGCATGGACAAGCCTTGTATTCTGCCCAGTGCAACACACTGTGACTGTGCTATTCATTTAGTAAGTATACCCATCATACTTGTAGACACTTATGAGCACGGGTGTAGTACGGTCTGCCGGCGGTCGGGCTCCCAGCGACCAGCATACCGGCGCCGGGAGCCCGACCGCCGGCTTATCGACAGTGTGGCGAGCGCAAATGAGCCCCTTGCAGGCTCGCTATGCTCGCCACGCTGCGGGCACGGTGGCACGCTACGCGCCACACTATTTTATTCTCCCTCCAGGGGGGTCATGGACCCCCACGAGGGAGAATAAGTGTCGGTATGCCGGCTGTCAGGATTCCGGCGCCGGTATAATGTGCGCCGGGATCCCGACAGCCGGCATACTGAAGACCACCCATGAGCACTGCAGGAAGCATAAAATTGAGGTAAAGCGAAATGACAGCGTGTCCACGTCGGAGGAGCGGGTTCTCAGCCGAACTTAGACTTTTTTTAAAATGGCAATAATTTACAAGGCTAAACCATGCTTTGTAAACGATTGCCCCTTTAAAAAAACATCCGCGTTCGGCTGCGAATAGTTCCTCCAGTTTCAGTGCATGTGCTTGTGTTCTAATACTTCTCTTCCCTAGAAGAATGTTTCCCTCCTTTACATTGGTATATTCGAAAAAGTCTCTGTCATGTCCTCCCTTTTACTTGTCTGCTCCAAACTATAGATGTTAAGATCTTTTAGTCTTTCTCGGTAAGTTTTGTGAAGTAGGCCATGCACCATTTTAGCTGCCCTTTGTACGCTCTCTAAGGTATTAATTAATACCCTTCTGGAGATATGGCCTCTGGAACTGGACACAGTATTCCACAGTTATCACGTTGTCGTGTATCAGGTGTCTGCACAGATGACATGTCAACATGCTAAGCTCTCAACAAACCGTCCTTGGTGGTCTAGCAGTGTCTTACCTGCCCTCAGCAGCATCTCCTGCATTCTTCTTTGCCCCGGCCGACACGCGAGATGCAGTGCCAGTGGAGACAGCCAAGGATCGGAATTCAGGTGAGTATTTCCCCCCATCTCTAACCCCAATCCATATTCACCCCCCCCCCCCCCTCCTTCCAGCCTAACCATAACCCTTCCAGCGCAGCCTAAAACTAACATGACACCATTCTGATGAGGTTGACATGGTGCCTATACGGAATGTTGAATCATGTTGACATTCTACTGTTGACAAGGTTACTGTGCCAACTATGTGACTGAATCATGTGCACAGGAACATTTGTTTACCTTATCTATAATTTACTAATGTGATCTGTCTGCGACAGAACACATACTGTATAATATATGTTAAGAATGCATGTTAAAGACAGTGCCATAACTAGACATTTTAGTGCTGTGTGCAAGAAACAGCACTGGCGCCCCCCCTTATTTAAAACGGGGCCAGTGTGCGCCGTAGGCGTGCGCCAAAAATATAGGGGTGCCGCTTCATGGGGAAGGGGCATGGCCACAAAATAATACTAATTCATATTACGCTGCACAGTACTCTCCATTATTCAAATTATGCCACATAGTAGCGCCACTATACCAGGTAGAGCCCCTTTTTACCCATTGTGGCAGGCAGAGTCCCTTTTTTACACATTATTGCAGGTAGAGCCCATTTTACACATTACGGCAGGCAGAGTCCCCTTTTACACATTACGGCGGGTAGATCCCCTTTTACACATTACGGCAGACAGTGTCCCCTTTTACACATTACGGCAGGTAGAGCCCCTTGTACACATTACGGCAGACAGCGTCCCCTTTTACACATTACGGCAGGTAGAGCTCCCTTTTACACAGTACGGCAGGACACTGACACTGTACAGGAGTCCATACACAGTCACACACATACGCTGACCCTATACAGGGGTCCATACACACATACACTGACACTATACAGGGGTCCATACACACATACACTATACAGGCGTCCATACACACACATACACTGACAATATACAGGGGTCCATACACACATACACTATACTGGGGTCCATACACACACATAGACTGACAATATACAGGGGTCCATGCACACATACACTATACAGGGGTCTATACACACACATACACTGACAATATACAGGGGTCCATACACACATACACTATACAGGGGTCTATACACACACATACACTGACAATATACAGGGGTCCATACACACATACACTATACAGGGGTCTGTACACACACATACACTGACAATATACGGGGGTCCATACACACACATACAGTACACTATACAAGGGTCCATATACATACACTATACAGGGGTACATACACACACATACACTATACAGGGGTCTATTCACACACATACACTGATATTATACCGGGGTCCATACACACACATACACTGACACTATACAGGGGTCCATACACAAACATACACTATACAGGGGTATATACACACACATACACTATACAGGGGTCCATACACACACATACACTATACAAGAGTCCATGTACACACATACACTGACACTATACAGCTGTCCATACACACACATACACTATACAGGGGTCCATACACACACATACACTGACATTATACAGGGGTCCATACACACACACACACACACACACACACACACACACACACACACTGACACTATAAAGGGGTCCATACACACTCATAACTGACATTATACAGGGGTCCATACACACACACATACACTATACAGGGGTCCATACACAGACATACACTATACAGGAGTCCATACACACACATACACTGACACTATGCAGAGGTACACACACACACACACACACACACACACACACACACACACACACACACACACTGACACTATAAAGGGGTCCATACACACACACACACACTATACAGGGGTACACACACACACACACACACACACACACACACACACACACACACACTGACACTATAAAGGGGTCCATACACACTCATAACTGACATTATACAGGGGTCCATACACACACACATACACTATAAAGGGGTCCATACACACACATACACTGACATTGTACAGGGGTCCATACACACACACACACACACACACACACACACACTCACACTCACACACTGACACTATAAAGGGGTTCATACACACTCATAACTGACATTATACAGGGGTCCATACACATACACTATACAGGGGTATACACACACACACACACACACACACACACACACACACACACACACACAGACACTATACAGGAGTCCATACACACACATACACTGACACTATGCAGAGGTCCATACACACACACACACACACACACACACACCATACAGGGATTTACATGCGATCGTGGGGGTGGGGCGCGTGGGGGACATCTAATGTGATGAGGCAGGATGGTTGTTACCGGAGAGGCTGTCAGCACTCAACACTGGAAAGAAAGCCTCTCTTACCGGCATTAGCAGCAGGGCTGATCCGCAGCACCGATCCTAATGATCCTCCTCCCGCTCTTCCTCCATTGCTGTGATCCCAGGCTGACAGGGATCTGCTGGCGGAAGGGGGGGTGGTGATCATGTGTGCAGTGACGGTGGAGCAGTGATCATGTGGCACGCTGCTAGCTATTGTGGGTGCTGGCGGGAGGGGGCTGCGGTCATCATGTGTGCGGTGCCGGCTGGGGGCATTGCACGGTGATCATGTGGCGCATAGGAGTGAGGCAGGGTGTGTGAGAAGGTGGGAAGCAGAGACGAAGGGGGCGCTGGCAGCAGCATCCGGGAGATTGGTTTGGATGTTGCCTGCAGTAAGACCATGTCTTGGCCCGTGTGAACTGAGACAGTACCCGTCTTTCCAGCCTGCCCTGGTGCCCTAGGAACAGCAAGATGCCCTGGGCAATTGCCTAGGGCCAGCTCTGCTTCTGTGGCTCCAGAGTCCTCCTCCCCTGCCCCCGTAGCGGCGTGCCTGCTCCTCTCCTCGCTTCGGGGGCAGCGCACAGCACAGGTGGCTTGTAATGAGTCAGTCTGACTCATTACAACGCCGCAGACTTTGGGCCCCTTGATGGTGGCGGCACAACGAGGATCCATGTAGTTACGTCCTCAGGGTGACTGTGCTGTGTGCCAGGCACTGCTGGCACACACGTAGTTACAGCTCTGGTTAGGGGTTTAGAATAAATGTCTGTCACAGCCCGTGCAGTTTATCTTCCTTGTCTGGGGTGTCGCTCTCTGCACTGGTGCTTTAGCACGCTGGTCTAAGTACTGTATCTGCAGTTTGGTAAATAGCTGATACAGCAGCTGCAAGCAGCACCTGAACTTCCTATTTAGATCAACCACACAAGCTCCCTGGTGCCAGTTCATCATGTCAAGTCTGCCTCAGTGTCTGCACTCTGGATCATGCTTCCAGCTAGTATTTCCTATGCTTTCCTACTGACTCCTCATGCTCCTCATGTGAGTTTTCTGGGACACTTCTCTTGCCTTTATACAAGTTTATATCAGCTGTCCGGACTTTACCTTTCTATTAGCAATCACAACATCCTGCAAACAACTGCATATATCAGCTATTTTGGACTTTGATTATTTGCCTCCATACAAGTTTACATCAGGTTGTCCGGACTTTCCCTTGCTATTAGTAATTACTTAAAGTATCCTGCACATGGGATACATACGATATCTAGGCAGATGGGATGCCAGCGGTCATATGACGAATCCGGCATCCGAAAGCAGAGAATCCCAAGAGAGAAACCTAACACCCCCCTTACCGCAGCCTAACCTTAACCCTCCCCCAGAGCCTAAACCTAACCCATCCCCCAGCGCAGGGCTTACCAAACATGTGTTGTGGCAGAGCTCATTCAGTCCCTGCGCTGGCATTTTAATCTATTTTGGCACTGGGATTCAAGCGTCAGCATTCCGACTGCCGGGGTGCCGATCGCCGGTATCCTGAATGGATCCCCAGAAAACAACTTCCTGGTTTCCACTTTCAGATGCTTCAATCAGCATTTGTTCTTCTCATCTTAAATTCTGTTCCTGTTCATTACTCCTCAGCATTATACAGAACTATGGGCCTAATTCAGACCTGATCGCCGTTGTGTGATTTCGCATAACGACCAATCATCGACCAACTGCGCATGTGTATGGATCGCAATGCACAGGCGCAAGGCCAAACTGCGAAAGAATGGCGTGAAAATTTAAATCGCTAGGCGTATACAAGTTGATTGACAGGAAGCAGACGTATGTGAGTGGTAACTGTCCGTTTTCTGGGAATGTCAGAAAAAATGCAGGCGTTCTCAAGCGTTTTCTGGGAGGGTGTGTGACGTCAGCTCTAGCCCCGATCAGCCTGTTTGTATCGCACTGTAGGAGTAAGTCCTGGGCTACGCACAGACTGCACAGTGTGGAAAATCATTAGATGGTCAGTTGCGAACGGATTTGCAGATGTCCGCTGTTTGGCAAAGTTTTCATACGGCGTACGCATGCATTCGCACGCTTGCACGGGGTTTTTTTTTTCACTCCCTATGGCCGGCGGCTATCTAATTGCAGACCTCTGCAAAAATGCAGATCTGTTAACTGTTTAAATGCCTAAAACATGCACTTGCCAGTTCTATCGGGAACATTGCTAACCAGTGTTTGTCAACTCATATACCTTGAGAACTACCAGTGTCTTCCAGATCACCTGCACTGCTCTGCAGCGTTCTAGTTCTGAATCTCCAATCACCTGTTTTCCCCTGTACATTCTGCTACACCAAATTCCTAGTATTCCTGCACTGTCAATACTACTGTACTCTATCTGGACATCACAGTTAACGCCTCAATATATTATCTGCACTGACCATTGATTATTTTTGAGGACATTATTACTTATACCCATAGTTCTGAATGGGCTCTGATACCTGCTGTTATCTTCCTTCTTAATACTGCACTACCCTGTATGAAATAAATCTGGAGACACTGGAGGCTTATGACAGTGGGGTATAGACTGGTGGATAAGTGGAGCCGGCACTTTAAATTTATAAGTGTGACTTGCTTCTCCCCCTGTATGCCCCCCTTCCAGACCAGTTTTAGAAATGTGCCTGAGGGAGCCGTTTCATTTAAAGACATTTTAGTTGCAGGACAAGCTTTGAGGACGCGCAGACAATACTGCCCCTGTCTGCTTGCAACGTTGGAGCTGCCTCGAGGCCGATGCCTGCATCTGTGGAGACACCTGTCTCAGGGATTTTCCAAACGCAGCTGCTTACATTTTTGGTTCCCCGAGCCCACCACCACCGGCCAGCACGGCAGCCTGTGAGTATTACCCAGCTCCCTCACTAGCAGGGAGTCTGGGAGAAGAATAGGTCAGTGATTAGGGTCAACTTAGCAGGCCACAGTGTACAACATAGCCTAAGGGGATTACCCATACTTGCCTACTCTCCCTGAATGGCCGGGAGGCTCCCGAAAATCGGTTGACCCGCCCCCGGAAGAGCAGGCAAGTCTCCCGATTTTTGCGGTCCCCCCTGCCTGGCCGCCTACTTGGTGAGTGAAGTGGGCAGTCGATGACACGATTCAATAAGAATGTCGGCATTACAGAGTGGGGTGTGTGGCTTAAATGACACGCCTCACCAACCATGCCCCCGTACCGCCTCTGTCCCACCCCCGTTCTGCCTCTGTCCCCTCTGCCCATCATTGCCCTGCCCCGCCCCCTGCCGAGCCAACGTGGCTGCTCTCTCCCGGAGAGAGCAGCCACCAAGTCTGTAAGTATGGGATTACCGAGACCCCTCACAACAAGCTAACTGCAGCACAAACTAATAATAGCAGCGCTAGCATATTTTTAAAAAAGGGCGCCATAAACTAAACAGCAGGAGGGGCGGAGCTTAGCTCCGTAGGGATTTCAATTCTCAGGCGCCCCAGCACTTCTTGTCTGACTCAGGACAGCCCCTGCACATGGTTTCAGCCATTTTGCAAGAGCACATTGCTGTTCCAGGCTGTTGCTGACCGCGCTGTTCTCTACAGCACCAGCGCTGAAGCTCCCTGCATCCAGCCATCCCAGATTTTGTGAGTCTTACTGTGATATAGTAGATATATATAATTCTCTTCAGTCAATTTATATATATTAATGCCCTGGCCTATATATATATATATATATATATACTAGGTGATTCATCGCGCCCTACGGGCGCTCTTCACACCGTCGTAAGGGGCTACGCCCCGGTAAACTGGACAGAAAAGTGAAGGAGTAGAATAGTAGATGGTGAAGTTGTGGTGGAATGGTTGGTTTGTTTGTGGGTAGATGTAGTATGACAAAAGGGAATGTGCTGGTGAATGGGGTGCAGGCTTTTGTGAGTGGGTGAGCAGTGTGTATAGGGGAGGCTGGTAAGATTGTAGGTGTCAATGTTATGTATAGAGGAGATGGTTGTTCAAGGCAAGTATGTGAAGATATGGTTTACATGTTAAAAATTTGAGTGAAAACAACATTTTTAGTAAAGTGTTGGGTGTCACCAAGGAGCTGGCCTTGTTGTTCAGTTGGTGTAATGTGTACTTTGACGTGATGTGCTTTTCTTGAGCGTGATAACACGTGTGTAGGTGTTACTGGTACAGGGGGCCGTTACGTGTGTAAGTTTCACTGGTACAGGGGGCGTTACGTGTGTAAGTGTCACTGGTACAGGGGGCGTTACGTGTGTAAGCGCCACTGGTACAGAGGGCGTTTCGTGTGTAAGCGTCACTGCTGCAGGGGGCATGACGTGTGTAAGCGGCACTGGTACAGGGGTCGTTACGTGTGTAAGCGGCACTGGTACAGGGTGGGCGTTACGTGTGTAAGCGGCAGTGGTACAGAGGGCGTTACGTGTGTAAGTGTCACTGGTACAGGGGGCGTTACGTGTGTAAGCGCCACTGGTACAGAAGGCGTTTTGTGTGTAAGCGTCAGTGCTACAGGGGGCATTACGTGTGTAAGCGGCACTGGTACAGGGGGCGTTACGTGTGTAAGCGGCAGTGGTACAGGGGGCGTTACGTGTGTAAGCGGCAGTGGTACAGGGGGGGCGTTACATGTGCAAGCGTCACTGGTACAGGGGGCGTTACGTGTGTAAGCGCCACTGGTACAGAGGGCGTTTCGTGTGTAAGCGTCACTGCTGCAGGGGGCATGACGTGTGTAAGCGGCACTGGTACAGGGGTCGTTACGTGTGTAAGCGGCACTGGTACAGGGTGGGCGTTACGTGTGTAAGCGGCAGTGGTACAGAGGGCGTTACGTGTGTAAGTGTCACTGGTACAGGGGGCGTTACGTGTGTAAGCGCCACTGGTACAGAAGGCGTTTTGTGTGTAAGCGTCAGTGCTACAGGGGGCATGACGTGTGTAAGCGGCACTGGTACAGGGGGCGTTACGTGTGTAAGCGGCAGTGGTACAGGGGGCGTTACGTGTGTAAGCGGCAGTGGTACAGGGGGGGCGTTACATGTGCAAGCGTCACTGGTACAGGGGGCGTTACGTGTCTAAGCGGCACTGGTACAGAGGGCGTTTCGTGTGTAAGCGTCACTGCTGCAGGGGGCATGACGTGTGTAAGCGGCACTGGTACAGGGGTCGTTACGTGTGTAAGCGGTACTGGTACAGGGTGGGCGTTACGTGTGTAAGCGGCAGTGGTATAGAGGGCGTTACGTGTTTAGGCGGGTCTGGTACAGGGGCGTTAGGTGTCTAAGCGGCACTGCTACAGGGGCGTTACGTGTGAAAGCGTCACTGGTAAAGGGGGGCATTATTATGTGTGTAAGTGTCAATGGTACAGGGTGGTGTTACGTGTGTAAGTGGCACTGATGCAGGGGGTGTTATGTGTGTAAGCGTCAGTGGTACACCTCGGTGTGCTGAGGGTGACGGGGCTGCTGAAGGGGGGTGGATGTGAAGGAGGCTGCTGTGCAGTGTGGTGGTGGAGTGAGATGGTAGGGGGGGGGGCTAGCAGCGGCCTTGGTAGCGGGTGTGTGGTGGGTAAGGTGGGTGTAGTAGGTGGTGGTGGGTGGTAAGGGTGTGTGGGTGTCTGTTTGCGTACCTGCCAGGGTGGGCCGTCAGTGAGAATGGTGTGTCCCTTCTCCTATAGTGTGTCATGTGGTGTGCTGACACAGATAGGGCAGGGTCTGTGACTCCAATACACACACACATATACAAACATATTTTATTAGGAAATATATATCCAGAAATATACACACATCCATATAGATTTCCACACCCCTATATATATACACACACATCTTAGTGCTCAGCAGTCCTGTAAATCACTGACCCCTCACAGGCTTAATAGCCTGAGCTGTTTGCTGCCTTAAACGCAGCTTAGTTATGGGGCCTCTCTGTGGGCATTACTCCCCCCCCCACCCTCCCCGCGATCTGCCTTCTCAGAGACGGACCGCGGCTGCCGTGAGAGCTGTCTGCAGTCAGCCTTTCAGCTCTCCCCCCTCTGCATACAAAGGCGCCATTCGCGGCTCCGCAGCTGTGGCGGGTAGCGGCTAGCAGAAGCTAACCGCGGGCGGGAGGGGGGAAGCGGCGCCCGCGGACTGGGGAGCGTAGGTATGGGAGCTGGCGGCCGGGAAGCGGCTGCGGCTTGGCGCCCAGTGGCGGCTGCTGTGCAGTCCGCGGCTGGGCAGTGGAATACAGGCAGTGAATGGTGGCTTGGTGGCCAGCGTCGGCTGTCCGCGGCTGGCCAGGCAGGAGGTGTGGTGAACTTTGCTTGGCTGCTGAAGGGGGGTGGATATGAAGGAGGCTGCTGTGCAGTGTGGTCGTGGAGTGAGATGGTAGGGGGGGGCTAGCGGCGGCCTTAGTAGCGGGTGTGTGGTGGGTAAGGTGGGTGTAGTAGAGTGGGGTGAGGGTGTGTGGGTGTCTGTTTGCTTACCTGGCAGTGTGGGCCGTCAGTGAGAATGGTGTGTCTCCTGGTGGTCCCTTCTCCTATAGTGTGTCATGTGGTGTGCTGACACAGATAGGGCAGGGTCTGTGACTCCACCCAGCGTTAGAAGTGCAGCCACAGAGTCACAGGGCTAATATATAGGATATATATATATTTTATAATGCACTTTATCAATTGTGTACTCACAGTACATTATCATGCTAGCATAAGATCAAATGTGTAACAGTACAATACTACTGGATATTATGTTTGTAGGCATCTACCTATATACCTATATAAATAAAGAATTGGAATACTAATACTGTGAGACTAAATTGCCTTATAACTATAAGAAAGGTCGGGTTGTCATGGGGATGCTTTTCCGATTATTTACTTCATACTGACACGCACTTCCGGTCATGTGAACGGAAGTTGCATTCCAAATACCGGAAGTACGGCGCAGTGGAACGCACGCCGCTCTGCTGTGCTGTTAAAGCATGTTACTGTGAGTTTTACACACTTGTTTTAATATATTTGTTTTGTATGTATATATATATGTTGGTTTGTCATGTTAAGAGATGTTTATGCTGATGTACTCAGCGCTTTTTGTACATCTTGGATTATTGCACAGGTATCTCTTGTTATTTAATGAAGGGGAGGGCTATATGGGTATAAATGTGGGCTATTCACACTGGCTTGTGATCTTGATAAAGGTCCCCACATGGGACCGAAACGTTGATACCCCTATGCTGATTTCCTGATGCTATTAATAATAAAAAGGCATATGAAGACTGGTGAGTGCTCCTGATACTTTATTACTATATTTGAATAGACTGGTCCAGGTGACACATGTCTATACATGGATACAACCCCAGCAGTTAATACACAAGGCTAGAGTGGGGACTGTACAAGAATATATATATATATATATATATATACCCCAATAACACACAGGGCAGGTGTGGCTGCTCCTCCCTTCCCTGTTGCTGTCTCTCCTATACCAGAATACATATTATCTGTTTTCTGTATACCTTTCTGTGTGACAGTACTGTGAGAATGGCAGGCAAAGGGTCTGCATCAAAAGCTTCACAGAAACTCTTTACATGTAATAAGTACATAGTTGCCGACTTCTGGGCTGCTCTCTCCGGGAGAGAGCAGCCGGTCGGCTGAGCAGGGGGGGGGGGGGGGGGGCGGGCAGTGAGCTGAAGTGACAGGGGGGTGGGCCAGAGGTGGAACGGGGGCGGGCCAGAGGCGGAATGGGGTGGGCCAGAGGCGGAACGTGGGCGTAGCTTCTGGATCACATCATTTAAGCCATGCCCCCCCGTTGTGTAATGCCGCTATTACCGGCATTATATAGCAGGGGGCGTGGTTATGATGACGCGATTCAACAAGAATCGCGTCATCGCCTGCCCGGACCGCCCACTTTACTCGCTAAGTGGGCGGCGGGCAGGGGGTGACCCCCCGGAAATCGGGAGACTTGCCTGCTCTTCCGGGGGGCCGGGAGGGTCACCCGTTTTTCGGGAGCCTCCCGGCCATTCCGGGAGGGTAGGCAAGTACACTCAAATATATTCCTATGAGTAGCAAAAAAGGGAATAAAAATCATAAACCGATGTGGCTTAACAAAAAGATTAAGGAACTTATGGGCAAGAAAAGGCGAGCATTTAAAAAATACAAATCTGACGGGGAAGCAGAGTCATTTCAGCACTATAAGGAATGTAACAAAAATTGCAAAAAGGAAATAAGAGCGGCTAAAGTAGAAACTGAAAAACTAGTAGCAAATGAAAGCAAAGCGAATCCCAAAAAATTCTTTAAATACATTAATAGCAAGAGATTAAAAAAGGAGAGTATAGGCCCTTTGAAAGACAAGTTGGGAGTCTTAAGCAAAAATGATAATGACATAGCGGACACACTAAATGAGTTTTTTTCAACAGTATTCACTAGAGAGGACCCAATTCAGGGACTGACACACAATCTCAATAATGACAATATCACACTGATAGGTACTTATTTAAGCGAGGAAGTAGTCTGTGACCGATTAAAACATTTAAAGATTAATAAATCACCAGGGCCCGATGGTATTCATCCAAGGGTTCTAATGGAGCTTCACTCTGAACTGGCAAAACCGCTATCTTTGATCTTTGAGGATTCAGTTATATCAGGTATGGTTCCCAAAGACTGGCGTATAGCGGAAGTAGTGCCTATATTCAAAAAGGGAAGTAAAGCTGAACCAGGTAATTATAGACCAGTTAGTCTTACATCTATAGTGGGGAAAGTATTGGAAGGTATTCTAAGAGATAGTATTCAGAAGTTCCTTGAAACCAATAAGGTCATTAAAAGGAATCAACATGGGTTTATGAAGGACAGATCCTGTCAAACCAACTTACTTGGCTTTTATGAAACAGTAAGCGCAAACCTAGATCAGGGTAAAGACGTGGATGTAATCTTTTTAGACTTTGCCAAAGCGTTCGATACTGTACCACACATGAGACTTATATACAAGCTACAAGAATCAGGGCTAGGAAGCACAATATGCACTTGGGTCAAAAACTGGTTAGATAATAGGAAGCAGCGCGTTGTGGTTAATGGATCTTTTTCAACTTGGACTGAAGTGCTAAGTGGTGTGCCGCAAGGCTCAGTATTAGGACCGCTATTGTTCAATATTTTCATTAACGACCTAACAGAAGGTCTAGAGAGCATGGTGTCAATTTTTGCAGATGATACCAAATTGTGTAAGGCTATAAATACAGAGGAGGATGCCGAGTCTCTTCAGAACGACTTAGTTAAATTAGAAGCATGGGCAGCCAAATGGAGAATGCGCTTCAACACAGACAAGTGTAAGGTAATGCACTGTGGTAACAAGAACAAAAATTACACCTACCTACTAAATGGGGTAAAATTAGGGGATTCTGTACTGGAAAAGGACTTAGGTGTCCTCATAGATAGCAAGCTAAGCAGTAGTACCCAAAGTAGGACTGCAGCAAAGAAGGCTAATAAGATATTAGCATGCATAAAACGGGGTATTGATGCTAGGGACGAGAGTATTATACTCCCGTTATATAAATCACTAGTGAGGCCACACCTTGAATACTGTGTACAGTTCTGGGCACCGTACTACAAAAAGGATATCCTGGAGCTTGAAAAGGTACAGAGGAGGGCGACCAAACTAATTAAGGGCATGGAGACGATGGAATACAAGGAAAGGCTTGAAAGACTAGGCATGTTTACATTGGAAAAGCGGAGACTAAGAGGGGATATGATCAACATCTACAAATATATAAGGGGACAATACACAGAGCTTGCGCGGGACCTGTTTTTGGTTAGATCAACACAGAGGACTCGTGGACACTCGCTCAGGTTAGGGGAAAGGAGATTCCGCACAATACGGCGTAAAGGCTTTTTCACGGTAAGGACAATACGTGTTTGGAATTCCCTGCCCGAGGGAGTTGTAATGGCGGAATCTGTCAACACCTTTAAGAATGGGTTAGATAAATTCCTATTGGATAAGGATATCCAGGGGTATGGTGCATAGTCATGCATTATAGTTACTATAAATAGGGATAAAATGCAATGGCTGACAGCAGCATCAGTCAGAAATTTTAGTCAAATCATCATGCATAGGACACCACAAATAGGTTGAACTCGATGGACAATTGTCTTTTTTCAACCTCAGATACTATGTTACTATGTTACTATGTTAAGTATGAATAAGTGTAATACAAAATTAAACAGAGCCAGACCGATGCCTCTCTGTTTTGTGACTCTGTAAGCCTGCTGATTCTGTTTCTCAAGTAGCTCCCCCTGCGCAGGGCCCTAATCCAACCTGGGTGTCCACACTAGCAGGAGTGATGTCAGATTTATCCTCAGTACTGGCTGCCTCTCGAAAAGATCTCTAATGGGGTTGACACCAGAACTGGCTTGGGCACAGGCTTTAGCTAGGTCAGTGGAGGGTCTGATGACAAGGGCCATGGCGCCTACAAAACAGACATCTGCTTCTGTAAGCAAGATTACCTCAAAGAAGAAACTATTACCGTATGTTTTACAATAAGACACTGAGGAAGAGGAACACACTTCCACTATAGAGGACGACTAGGAGGTATTTTCCCAGGGCATAGAGGTACTTATTTTGGCCATGTGTAAAGTGTTAAAGGTCTCCGAAACAGACCAGTCTTCACAGCCTTCATTTTTTAGTAAAAAACAAAGGTCTTCGGTCACATTCCCAGTCTCTCAAGGATTAGATGACCAATTAGCTTTAGCCTGGAAACCTCCTGATAAAAAATGTCAGATTTCAAACGGTCTACTTGCCTCTTATCCTTTTCCCACAGATAGCAGAGTACACTGGGAGATCCCTCCAGCGGTGGATCCTTCTGGTTCCCATTTGTCGAAGAAAACAATACTACCAGTATCAGGTGCTATTTCCCTGAACGAACCGTCAGATTGTAATTTAGAAACTAACCTGAAGTTTATCTATACAGCAGCAGGGATAGTTCTTTGCCCTACTCTTGTTGGCTCCTGGGTTAACAGGGCCATAGAGGCCTGGGCTGAACAGCTATCAACAAGGTTGCAAGATGGTCTTCCATGAGCAGAGCTTGTCACTTTAGTGGAGCATATATGCAAATCTTCTGTGTACTTAGGAGATGCTTCCAGTGACATGGGCATGATTTGGTTCTTGTATTTCTGCTTTGGCGATTTCAGCCCGTAGAGACTTATGGCTTAGGCAGTGGCTAGCAGATGCAGAATCCAAGAGGACGGTATAGACTCTTCCTTTTTCAGGCGATATCTTATTTGGCCATGTACTTGATAAGTGGATCTTTCAAGCTGCAGGTGGGAAATCCACTTATCTGCCTTCAGCATCTCCCTGCCTCCCAGAAAGTCACACTTTGGGCCCTCCCTTCATTCCTTCCATGTACCCTCTTAGTTTAGAGGTAGAGCCAGAGGCTCCTCTTCCACCTCTAGGGGTAACGGAGGCAGAGGTAGATCCGTGTCACCCAGGGCTTTTACTCAAATCTGTTCGCTGTACAAAAGCCGGATGGTTTAGTCGGGCAAATTCTGAATTTGTAATCACTAAATCCATTTCTAAAGGTTTTCAAATTCAAGATGGAATCACAGGAGTTCCTTGTATCACTAAATATCAAGGACGCCTATTTCCACATCCCAATCTGGGAACCGCATCAGGCCTACCTCACATGTGTGATAAGTGACTCTCACTACCAGTTTAAGGTCCTCCCATTTGGGCCTATCATCCTCACCACAAGTCTTCACAAAGGTGAGGGAGGAGATGATGACGCTTATCCGTGAGAAGGGAGTGACCATCATTCTTTACCTGGATGATCTCCTTATAAAGGCTCAGTCGAGGGAGAGGCTATTACAGCACATTGCCTTAACCCATCATGTCCTGATAGAGCACAGATTGATCATCAATTTCCCAAAATCACACCTGGAACCAACTCAGAGGTTACAGTTCCTAGGGATGTTCTTCGATACTGTGCTTTAGAAGGTTTTCTGCAGCGGGGTACACTGGTATTTCACAGGGAATAACATCGGGGTGTAGAGTAGGATCTTGATCCGAGGCACCAACAGTCTAAAAGCTTTGACTGTTCCCAAGATGCTCAACGCTGCCTCCTCTATAACCCCGCCTCCGTGCACAGGAGCTCAGTTTGTAAGTTGGTGCCTGCAGTGCAGGCAGCTAACAGGCAGGGCTGCTCCAGCAGCCCTAAGAAGAGCTATTTTAAAGAAGAAAGACTTCAAGGACTGCAGCAGAGGCACTCTAGTGCTAGATATCATTCTGATATCTCCTGCTGCAGCTCCATCACCTCCGCCAGCGGCGCTGTATACTCCCTCGTCCCTGGTTGCCGGGTACTTACAGCGGAGGCTCCGGTTCTTCACCCAGGGCACACACACTAACCAAAGTTCTCCGGGATCGCATGGTTGCACTCAGGGAGGAGGTAAGAGGGTCCCCCAGGCGATACCCACTGAAAATTGCGATCCGCCGCGGCCATCGGGAGGTGGGCCGCGCGCGCTAGCGTGGACACTGTGGCAGTACAGGGACCCCACTAGACCACCAGGGCAAGGGCACAGGTCGGATTAGGCTATAATCCATTTTACTAAGGCCCGAAGCAACCGGTGGTGAAGTCCAGCAAGGGGATAAGGCTCTGACCTGTAGCCCCTCCCCCAGCCCCTGGTCGCCATTTAGAGTAAATGTTCCCGCCCTGGAGCTGCATCTCTCTGTCTCCCTCACTCCCTGTCAGCGTTTGGGCGCCATTACACACAGCTGTACTGATTCTGGGACTGCTGGGTGATGGCTCCTCTGTAAAGCCGCCTGCATCATCAGCGCTTTAAATTTACAGGACACTTGACTTAAGTATTCTACATGTTGTTTAGACAGTGGTGCTCATTCCGAGTTGATCGCTCGTTATTTTTTTTCGCAACGGAGCGATTAGTCGCTAATACGCATGCGCAATGTCCGCAGTGCGACTGCGCCAAGTAAATTTGCTATGCAGTTAGGTATTTTACTCACGGCATTACAAGGTCTTTTCTTCGTTCTGGTGATCGTCAATGTGATTGACAGGAAGTGGCTGTTTCTGGGCGGAAACTAGCCGTTTTATGGGAGTATTTGAAAAAACGCTACCGTTTCTGAGAAAAACGCGGGAGTGGCTGGAGAAACGGAGGAGTGTCTGGGCGAACGCTGGGTGTGTTTGTGACGTCAAACCAGGAACGACAAGCACTGAACTGATCGCACTGGCATAGTAAGTCTCGAGCTACTCAGAAACTGCACAGAGAAGTCTTTTCGCAATATTGCGAATCTTTTGCTCGCAATTTTGATAAGCTAAGATTCACTCCCAGTAGACGGCGGCTTAGCGTGTGCAAAGCTGCTAAAAGCAGCTTGCGAGCGAACAACTCGGAATGAGGGCCCGTGTTAGTTAAGAACAAGTGCATACTTCAGGGTTATTTAGTACAAGTACTCTGTGATATTCATCCAGTTTATACTGTGCATTGATATATCTGTTTATATACATAGCCTTACTCAGTAATAGTATTGCTAGTCCAGTGCAGTTTTATTGTTTGACATAATTCCTGCATTGTACATGTGACTGTGTGTGTGTATATAGCTGCTGGGTGATCTCTACTCCGTGTATCTCACTCCTACTACTAACCCTATATTCTGCAACCTGAGGAGGCTCTGTGCGTCAGGGTTATTAGATAATATACAGCAGGTATTTCACAGGATATACGTATTTAGTATTTTTCTCTGTGTTTTTCAGTCACATTTTACCTCAGAAATCCTCTGTTTGTGCTGTCACACTGCACGGGGGGTTTGTGTTAGGTATTATATCTGCTGATATTGTACTATGTCGCCCGTTGGTTTACGCTTTCATATCATGTCAGCTACAGGGGGCGATGGGTCTGGGGCTGATTCCGCCGTGCGCGATTATGATGTTCCAGATGCATTTGAGGATAACATGGCTGCGGAGGGTTCAGGTTTTGGGGGTTCTGTACTCCCCAGTAAGTTTGTAACAATGGGGGCACATCAGGGCCCGCCTTGGTCTGCCTTTTCTAATTTACTGACTACGCTGGCAACTAGACTTGCGCCCCCTATGGGACCTCCTGTGCCTTATCAGCCTTATATGGTCCCTGCGGTTATTCTGCCATGGAAAGATGCTCTGTCCACTCAGTTACAGCAATTGAATAACTCTTTGGATAAACATATTCCTGACCCTCGCCCACCTAAGACTAAACCTAAGAAGTCCTCTAAGCGGGCTGTTACTTCCTCTCAATCCACGCATGTTCCGGATACCTCTTCCGATGAAGATGGCGTGTATTCTGACCCCACAGACTCTGATCATGATGTTTCTGATGGGAAATCTGTTTCACAGGTGGATGTTCCTGATCTCTTAGAGGCTATCAGGCTCATTCTTCAGATTGATGATGATCCTGAGCCTGCTACTACATCTAAGAAACCAGGCAGGTTCAAACGTCAGAAGGTTACTAAATTGGTTTTACCTCATTCTGACCACTTGGTTGACATACGTCAGGACTCCTGGGAGAACCCAGGTAAGAAATTCACCCCGCACAAGAAGAGGCTAGCCCGCTATCCCCTTGCAGCAGAATTGAGTAAAAATTGGGAAACGCCACCGCCGGTGGATTCACAAATCGCTCGGCTGGTGGTGTCATCTGCTCTGCCTGTCACTTCTCTCAAGGAGCCGACGGATGAGCGTGTGGAGGGCTACTTAAAAGTTATATATACCCTTGCAGGGGCTGTGCATAGGCCCACCATTGCGGCTACTTGGGCCGCAGAAGTTATTGCGGCGTGGGCTCAGGAAATAGAGGCTGAGTTTCCGTCCAATTTCTCTGAACATGCCAGACAATGGGGGTCATTCCGAGTTGTTCGCTCGTTATATTTTTCGCGCAACGGAGCGATTAGTCGCTAATGCGCATGTGCAATGTCCGCAGTGCGACTGCGCCAAGTAAATTTGCTATGCAGTTAGGTATTTTACTCACTTCATTACGAGGTTTTTTTCTTCGTTCTGGTGATCGTAATGTGATTGACAGGAGGTGGGTGTTTCTGGGCGGAAACTGGCCGTTTTATGGGTGTGTGCGAAAAAACGCTACCGTTTCTGGGAAAAACGCGGGAGTGGCTGGAGAAACGGAGGAGTGTCTGGCCGAACGCTGGGAGTGTTTGTGACGTCAAACCAGGAACGAAACTGACGGAACTGATCGCAGTTGCCGAGTAAGTGTGGAGCTACTCAGAAACTGCTAAGAAGTGTCTATTCGCAATTTTGCTAATCTTTTGTTCGCAATTTTGATAAGCTAAGATTCACTCCCAGTAGGCGGCGGCTTAGCGTGTGCAAAGCTGCTAAAAGCAACTTGCGAGCGAACAACTCGGAATGAGGGCCAATGTCTCTCTTATATTGTCACGGCATCTCATTACATTAAAGAAGCAGCTTCAGATGCAGGTGTTCTGGCGGCCAAGGCTGCTACGACATCCATTTTGGCTCGCTGTATTCTCCGGTTGCGGTCCTGGTCGGTGGACTTGGACTCTAAGAAAACTCTGGAGGTGCTCCCGTTTAAAGGAAACATCCTCTTTAGATCCTCACCAAACAAGATTGTCGCTGACTTGGCGTCTGCTAAGACTGCATGTCTACCTAGTACTACTCCTTCGGCCCTGAAGGCTAAGAGTACTTCCTTTCGCTCCTTTCGCCCTCTGGGTAAAGCTAAGGGTCAGGCGTACCCGAAACAGTCTCGCACTTCCAAAACCAAGCCTAAACGTGCCTTGGCTGCCCGTCAGCCGGCTCCCAAATCTGACAAGCCTGCGGCATGACTTCTACAGTTCACCCAGGTATGGTTGAAGACCACTTCAGACGCTTGGGTGCGGGAAGTCGTCACTCACGGATACGCTATATCCTTTAAGGCAACGTCCCCCTCCCCGCTGTTGCCTGACGGACATCCCTTCGGATCAGGTGAAGACAACAACTCTCCGTTTAGTGGTACAATCCCTCCTGGACACCAGAGTGGTAGTACCGGTGCCTCTGGCTCAGAGGGGCAGGGGGTAGTATTCAACGCTGTTCCTAGTCCCCAAACCGAATGGTTCCTCCCAGCCCATTCTCAACCTCAAATCTTTGAACAAGTTTGTGAGGGTCTCCAAGTTTTGTATGGAGACCCTTCGCTCTATTGTCCTGGCTTTGGAACCAGGGGACTATATGGTATCCCTGGATATTCAGGATGCTTACCTGCATATCCCTATTGCCATGTCACATCAGCAATACCTGTGGTTTGCTATTGCCAATCTCCATTACCAATTCCGGGCCTTACCGTTAGGTCTGACCACGGCTCCGCAAATTTTCACCAAGGTCATGGCAGTTATGACTGCTTCACTCCGCCGTCGGGGCATCCGGATCCTGCCATATCTGGACGATCTGTTGATACTGGCCAATTCCCCAGAAGTTCTCCTCCGTCATTTCGATCTGACGATCCAGTTTCTGCAAGCCCACGGGTGGCTCATCAACTGGAGAAATCATCCCTGGTCCCTGCCCAGAGCATGGTGCATCTGGGAGCGTTGTTGGACACACAACCAGAGGTTGTTTTTGTCACAGGAGAAAGTCCTGAAGCTTCAGGACAAGATACGTTGCTTCCGCTCTCATCCGCGTGTGTCGATACACTCGACGATGCTAGTACTAGGCCTCATGGTGTCGGCTTTCAACATGGTGGAGTATGCTCAATTTTATTCCCGCCCTCTACAGAAACTGATTCTTGCCAAGTGGGGCGGCTTGCCTCACCAGATCAGGTCTCAAATGATCTCCTTGTCTCCGGAGGTCCGTCTGTCACTGACTCGGTGGCTACAGTACCATCGATTTGAGCAGGGGTCGTCCCTTATGGATCTCCAACTGGGTCCTTCTGACGATGGATGCCAGTCTGAGGGGTTGGGGCGCTGGGCTGGAGCAACACTCTCTTCAGGGTCGGTGGACCAGGGAGGAATCTCTCCTCCCGATAAACATTCTGGAATTGCGGGCAGTGTTCAATGCTCTGAAACTGGCCCGGCATCTGGTACTGAACAGGCCTGTTTAAGTACAGTCAGACAACGCCACCACGGTGGCGTACATAAATCATCAAGGCGGCACTCGAAGCCGCATCTCAATGGTGGAAGTGTCAAAGATTCTTCAATGGACGGACCGCCATCTGCCAGCCATATCGGCACTGCAGTGTTCATTCCGGGGGTCCTCAACTGGGAAGCGGACTTCCTCAGTCGTCAGGACGTACACGCTGGAGAGTGGAGCCTTCATCCAGAAGTATTTCAGCTCCTAGTGGACAAGTGGGGCCTACCAGATGTAGACCTGATGGCGTCTCGACACAATCACAAGGTTTCGGACTTCGGAGCAAGAAGAAGGGATCCTCAAGCGGCGTTCGTGGATGCACTGGCAATTCCATGGAACTTTCGGCTGCCGTACGTGTTTCCTCCGGTGTCACTCCTGCCCAGAGTAGTGAGGAAATTCAAGCAAGATGGAGGAATCCTTCTTCTAATAGCTCCAGCGTGGCCCAGACGGCATTGGTTCTCAGACCTACAGGGTCTCTCGCTAGAGCGTCCTCTTCTGCTTCCGCAACAGCCAGACCTCCTCATTCAGGGCCCTTGCATTTACCAGGATTTGGCCCGACTGGCTTTGACGGCGTGGCTCTTGAAGCTTCCGTACGGAGGGCCAAAGGATTTTCTGAGGCGGTCATTCAAACTATGTTGAAGGCCCGTAAGCCGGCTTCTGCTCGGATTTACCATAGGGTCTGGAATTCTTACTTTGCTTGGTGTGCATCTAACAATCATGACGTTTACAAGTTTAGTACGGCCAAACTTTTGGCCTTCCTACAACAGGGCCTGGACTTGGGCCCTTCGGCTGGCCTCCCTCGAGGTTCATATTTCTGCCTTGTTGGTAAGGTTTCAGAGAAAAATTGCGACTCTGCCTGATGTTCATACCTTCACTCAGGGTATTTTACGGATTCAACCTCCCTATGCCCCACCTGTGGCTCCTTGGGATTTGTCAGTGGTTCTGGGGGCTTTACAAGAGTCTCCGTTTGAACCTCTTGAATCTGCGGACCTTAAGTGGCTTTTCCTTAAGGTCTTGTTTCTGCTGGCTATTGCCTCTGCTAGACGGGTATCAGATTTGGGTGCCTTGTCTTGTAAGTCCCCCTTTCAGATTTTTCACCGTGACCGGGCGGTTCTTCGAATGCGCCCTGGTTATCTACCTAAGGTGGTGTCTTCTTTTCACCTTAACCAGGAGATTGTGGTTCCGGCCTTTTGTCTCTCCAGATTTATCCTCCAAAGAGCGGTCTTTGGCTGTAGTACAGGCTCTCTGTATCTATGTGAAGAGGACAGCCTCCATTAGGAAGTCTGATTCTCTCTCTGTACTGTTTGGTTTTCACAAACGTGGCTGGCCTGCTAACAAGCAGACCTTGGCCAGATGCATTAGAATGGTGATTGCACATGCTTATGTACAGGATGGCCTTCCAGCTCCTGCTACCATCAAAGCCCATTCTGCTCGGTCTGTTGGACCTTTTTGGGTGGCCCGCCGTGGTGCGACCCTTGAACTATTGTGCAAGGCAGCTACGCGGTCCTCAGTGAACACGTTCATAAGGTTCTATGCCTTCGATACTTCCGCCTCCCAGGATGCTTCCTTTTGACGCCAGGTTCTTGTGCCCGCTACAGTGTGTCCCTTCCCATAAGGAACTGCTTTAGGACATCCCCGATGTTATTCCCTGTGGAATACCAGTGTACCCCGCTGCAGAAAAGGAGATTTATGATAAGATCTTACCCTTGTTAAATCTCTTTCTTCGAGGTACACTGGATTCCACAGGGCGCCCACCCTGACGCACTTAGCTTCTTTGAGTTGGTATGGCATTAGCCGCTGATACTTTCTCCTGTCGTGAGAATGTGATGTACGTGGCTACTAACGGCTGTCGTCTCTTTTTCTTGCTACTGCATTGGACTGGTTAACGAAACTGAGCTCCTGTGCATGGAGCCGGGGTTATAGAGGAGGTGGCGCTGAGCATCTTGGGAACAGTCAAAGCTTTTAGCCTGTTGGTGCCTCGGATCAAGATCCTACTCTACACCCTGTTGTTATTCCTTGTGGAATCCAGTGTACCTCGCAGAAAGAGATTTAACAAGGGTTCTTATCATAAATCTCCTTTTCCTTCCGCTGGACAAAGCTCTGGTGACACCTTTGCATCCGCCTGCTGGGCAAGATGGTGGCTACATGGGAAGCCATCCAGTGTGGTCATTTACATTCACGACACTTACAACTGGTTCTCCTTTCCCAGTGTACGGGGTCACACCTACGGCTACATCACCTTGTTCGCTTATGATCCAGAACGCGGGTCTCGCTCCTCTGATGGTTGTAGACCTCATACCTCCTAGAAGAGCATTGATGTGGCATATGGAACTGGGTTCTCACAACAGATACCAGTCTCCAAGGTTGGGGTGCGGTGACAATGGACAGCAACTTCCAGGGCCGGTCATCCCTACCAATCAACATTCTGGAGCATCGGGCGATATACAATGCCCTTCGTCTGTCTTTTCCTTTACTCAGAGGTTAGTCAATTGGAGTCCATACATAAACAGACTGGGTGGAACTCGAAGCAGAGGAGCCATGCGGGAAGCAAGTCACATTCTCCACTGGGCCAAAATGTATGCCACAGCGATTTCAACAATCTTCATCTCTGGAGTAGACAATTGGGAAGCGGATTACCGTCACGTCAGGATCTTCATCCAGGAGAATGTGCATTTAATCCACAGGTCCTCATGCAGCTGCTCCGTCATTATGGCGAGCCTTAAATAGACCTCATGGTGTCCAGGTAATACCATCAACTGTTAGGGGCGACACCAGGGTGGTACTAGTTGGCACTGTTTCTATTGCCCAGCAGTCTTTTAGCCTCCTGCAGCCAAAGACTTTGCCTATAGCAGCTGCCTCTCCCGGGAGGATTAGGTCCGCCCAGTACTCAGATGCCCCCAGGTTTTAATGACCGACAAGGCTGCTGTGGGAGGCTGGGCAAGACAAGTATGGAACTGGGGTCAGACTGGGACAAAGAAGGAAGAACCTGACACACAGGACAAATGAGACACTAAAGCACACTACCGTGTGCGACTAGCACGGGACCACTGCAGTCGATGGTACACACTAACCCCACAGCACCGGAGATGAAGTTACCTAGCACTGGGTACTGAACTGCAATGGCCAGGATGTCAGTGGTGCAGTCCCTGGTAGCGTCTAAATACAATACAATACAATACGGGCAGACAAGGGACAGGACCGGATTGCTAGCAATGCCGATACCAACGAACGAACTACTGGACCGGACTGCAGAGCAGAACCGGCACTGGTGGGTAGAGTTAAATGCAGGCAGGGCTGGTATACCGAAGTGATCGCCAATAGCGACACAACACCAGTAAACAAGCAGGTGTACAGACAGGCTCCGGTAGCAAAGTAGCCGCTAGTAGCGACACAGACAATACATATGTAACACAGTGGAATAGACGCTCCTAGTGGCATAAACAGACATACTGCGGGACCAGACTGACGGGACACGGGTAATAACACAGGGTACAAACAGAAGCTCCAGTTGAGCAAATACAGACTGGAGTACACCGGATTGTGCACAGTATCAGGTACATAAACAGAAGCTCTTAACAGAGACAGTACAGACTGGAACACCCAGGATCAGGCAATTGCAGGGAAACAGCAGGCTCAGAGTATGACAGGATTACACAAACTGTTCAGGGTTCATCAGGGTTTGTCAGGATAGAGTAAAACCAGCGCCTAGGTCCTAGGCAGACTGTGTAATAAAAGACACAATGGGGGGTCATTCCGAGTTGATCGTAGCTGTGCTAAATTTAGCACAGCTCCAATCATCTTCCCTGAGATGCAGGGGAACACCCAGCACAGGGCTAGTATGCCCCGCATGTCAGTGGGGAAGGGGTGTGGCCACAAAATAATACCAGTTCATATTACATATTATAGTAGTCTCCATTATTCAAATTACGCCGCACAGTAGTGCCACTACACCAGGTAGAGCCCCTTTTACACATTACGGCAGACAGATTCCCCTTTTTACACATTACGGCAGACAGCGTCCCCTTCTTACACATTATGGCAGACTGCGTCCCTCTTTTTACGCATTACGGCAGACTGCGTCCCCTTCTTACACATTATGGCAGACTGCGTCCCCCTTTTTACACATTACGGCAGACAGCGTCCCACCTATTACACATTAGGTAAACAGACTGATAGATAGACTGATAGAATAGATGATACTTACCATCTCTCCACTGACTCAGGCAGTCAGACTCCTCGGTGCTGGCAGCTCCTGGGGCAGGGGAGAAGGAAGAGGAGGGAGGGGGAGGAGGGAGCCGCAGCAGCGCACTGTAGTTGCCGGCGCCGCCACTGCAGCTGTCCCTCTCCTTCCGCATTGGCTGGCCGCTGCCGCTGTGAATGAGGAAAGCGCATCCCAGCATTCACAGCAGCGGTGGCCAGCCAATTACATAGCGCTCCTGCGGCTCCCTCCCTCCTCCCCCTCCCTCCTCTTCCTTCTCCCCTGCCCCAGGAGCTGCTCCTCTCCTCCTCCGGCACAGACGGCTTGTAATGAGTCAATTCAACTCATTACAAGCCGCTGACTTTAGGGAATGGGTGCCATTACGCCCTCAGGGCAACTGCGCTGTGTGCCAGGCACACCTGGCACACACGTAGTTACGGCACTGGTGCTAATGGCCTAACTATGTAACAGCTGGACTGCACACAGAAGACTTTGGAGTCAGGCTGCAATTACACAGACCCACCAGAGGTGGCTTGTAACACAACTACCTCAGAACTGCTACAGAACTCGGGACCCAGAAGCCAAGGAGGTGGACACCTTAACGACTCCTTGGACGTTTCAGCTCATCAATCTATTCCCGCCGTTTCCTCTTCTACCTAGAGTCTTCAAGAGCATAAAGCGCAAACATGCCACAGTTATCCTCATAGATCCGGACTGGCCTCACAGAGCATGCTACTCAGACCTGTGGCTTCTTCTAATAGATGACCCTTGGCCCCTGCCTCTCAGGCAGGACCTAGCACCTTCTCCAACAAGGTCCATTTGTCTATCCAGACTTACAACATTGCATTTGACAGCATGGCTATTGAAATCACATTACTGAGAAAAATGGGTATTCCCAAGTCTGTGATTCCAACTATGTTTCGAGCTCAAAAGCATTTGACTTCAGCGCACTATTATCATATTTCAAAATCTTATGTGGTGTGGTGCGAAAGTAAGCAATTTCCCAACACATAGTTACGGTTGTCCAGACTCCTGGTTTTCCTTCAGGCAGGGTTCTCGGCTTGATTAATGCTAGGGTCTTTGAAGGTGCATATCTCTGCTCTTTCCTTTTTTTTTTCCAGGAAGTGCAGACTTTTTTCTCCAAGGCATGGTTAAACTTCAGCCTCCCTTTGTTCCTCCCACTGCACCTTGAGACCTAAACCTGGTACTCTCTTCCCTCCAGTAATCCTTTTTTCAAGCCTTTGGGAATGTATGACTTAAAGTTTCTCTTCTGAAAGATGGTGGTCCTTTTGGCTTTGGTTAGAAGGGTTTTGGAACTGGGAACCTTGTTGTGGCACTCTCCTTATCTAGTCTTCCATGAAGGTAAAGCGGAACTCTGCACAAAGGATTTTTTTTGCCCAAAGCGGTTCTTTTTTCCACATTTGCAGCCTATTCTAGTAACTATTTTATTTTTCAGAGGACTCTCCATTCTCTTAAGGCCCCCATCCACTAGTCCGATTTGGGCAGTTTTCTTCAGATTTCGACACATCTGACCGTCATATCTGAAGAAAAGTGTCACATCGGATGGCTCTTCCGATCCGATGCGCACTCCCGTGTCAGATATATCTGAACTACAGATCTCTGAGGCTGCCCCAACTATTTATCTGAATCTGAAGAAAACAGGTGCACATCGGATTGTTTTTTTTACTTCAGATGTATCTGATCAGATTCATCTGAAGCGTCACTTGACTGGCATCTCCCTGACCACTCCCGCCCACCAAGAGGGGGAACTGCGGCAGCAGCAGCATCAGATCAATCGCATGTAGCATGTGTGAAACAGATATATCTGATGCGATCTGACACATGATATATCGCATCAGATATATCTGAAGTGAATGTAATTAAAATTAAAGCCAGGGTCTGATCCAATTCCCGGGACGCTCCCGGGAGAGTTCAAGAGAAATCTGATGCTATCTGCAGTTCAGACAAGTCTGAGTAGTGGATGGCCACCTTTACTCTTTGGATGTGGTAAGAGCCTTGCACATCTATGGGGGTAATTCCAACTTGATCGCAGCAGGAAAGTTTTTAGCAGTTGGGCAAAACCATGTGCACTGCAGGAGAGGCAGATATAACATGTGCAGAGAGAGTTAGATTTGAGTGTGATGAGTTCAATCTTCAATCTAAATTGCAGTGTAAAAATAAAGCAGCCACTATTTACCCTGCACAGAAACAAAATTACCCACCCAAATCTAACTCTCTCTGCACATGTTATATCTGCCCCCCTGCAGTGCACATGGTTTTGCCCAACTACTAAAAAATTTCCTGCTGCGATCAACTTGGAATTACCCCCTATGTGAGCAGAATGGCTCAACTGAGAAAATCAGATGCTCTCTTCATCCTCTATGATCCAGTTAAGCCGCGGTGGCCTGCATCAAAGCAGATGTTGGCTAGCTGGATTTGCCTCACTATTTGACAAGCCTATCTGACTTCTTTTTGAATTCCATCGGCATCCATTTCTGCACACTCCACGCGATCGGTAGGATCCTGATGGGTTGCTCCCCGAGGTGTTTCAGCCACGCACCTGTGTCTTGCAGCTATCTGGGCTGGACAAAATACTTTTGTCAGATTTTACCAATTTGATACTTTTGCGGCCCCTGAATCTCCATTTGGCCACTCTGTGTTACAGGTGTCTCAGTGCTCTCATGCCCAGTAAGGGTGCTCTGGGACGTCCCCACTGTCATAAGAGTCCGGTATCCCCTAGTGGCTGAAGTAGAAATTAGGATTTTGGTACTTACCGTTAAGACCATTTCTCCGATTCCATAGGGACACTAGATGCCTGCCCTGTGCTATGTTTCTTGCCATTGTATGTTTGGTGTTTGGTTGTGACTGCGGGTCAGATGTACTAAGCCTTGAAAAATGATAAATTACAGAGTGATAAAGTACCAACCAACCAGCTCCTGTTGTTTTTCAAACCCAGCTTGTAACATGGCATTTCCGAGCTGATTTGTTTGTACTTTATCACTGCGCAAATTATCACTTTTCAAGGCTTGGTACATCTTCCCCTTTATCTGTTGTGCAGATTGTTATACAGTTTTCATATTCTATTTAATATGTTTTACCTCTAATGTCCTATTCTCTCCGCCTCTCCTCGGGCTCAGTTTCTTGAACTGGACTGGAAAGGGTGCATAGAGGGTGAGGAGCTAGGCACACTTATAAATTTAAAGAGCCGGCTTCACTTATCCACCCGTCTATACCCCACTGCCATAAGCCTCCAGTGTCCCTAACCATTGGCACCCTAATCAACAGTCTAGATTCTTCTAATGATAACAGCAATGCTGTCCGTACCCCATTCACACCACACAGCAGAATACATTTACTGTCATCAGTCCTATTATTATGCATAAGGGGAAAATTAAGCTATGTGTGTGGATTCCAGCCAAAAATGTTGGGTGAAGGCTTTCTGCCACCAATATCCTTTTTTTTTTTTTTTTTTTTTTCCTTGCACACCATAGAGGTGCAGAGGAAAATAAGAACAGATTGTCTAATAAATGGTAATGTCCACAGTTGGGCATTGAAGCTGCTTAAAAGTGGGGGTTCTGTCACCAGGACTTTGTAACTCTGCAAATGAGCCTCCGTTTGCTCAAAGTTTTTCTTAAAATAAGTGTCTTAGGGCCTGATTCAGAGATGGACGCAATTGCAGGTGCAAATTTATTTATTTCTTTTTTCCGGCTTCGCAACTGCTGATATCCACAAGTGAAGCTGCCGCCCAGAAATCAAAAGAGATGCCCAGTGTTACGGTCTTTACTAGTTCACAATTGCGTCCACATTGGCAGACTATACGCAAGAACAAGGAATGTCAGGCATAAGGGTAGCCCTATGGATACGCAGATTGGACTACAGCAGTAACGACACAGGCACCATGTTTCTGCCCTCTTATGTGATTGCTATATGCCAATTCCTTACCACCAAGGAAATACTAATTCTGAGTACACTATCAGCTCCTAACTGCCATGTTATGTTACATGCAGTATTTGAAAAATGACAGGAGTTGATTGCCTAGAATATTATCTAAAAAACGCATGTGAAGAGCCGCCCAGAAAGTATAAAAGCATTGCAATGTATATGCAAAAATCCTGCACAATCGACAGTTGCAGCAGACCCATGCCTACTCATAATAATAAGAATACAGTCGCACCGGGTGCCATGTCTTTAATCGCAGCGTTTGCAGATGATGTCAGATGTCCCAAAAACGGCCATTTCACGCCTGCATTTTCCCAAGCACTCACCTCAAACGCCATGTTACCTCCCACGGACGGTCACTTCCTGTCAATCAAATTGCAATCAATTTGCACTTAGGCTGCAAACACAGAGCGATTGCATTTTGACCTTCACGTATGCGCAATGTGTTCGCAGCGCAGGCGTAGTCTGCCAATAATTAGTGTGTGCATTCTCACATTAGCAAATAAAAGTGAATCAGGACCTTAGATGCAAAATTCAGGAAAAGGTATGTCCTCTGGGTAAAAAGGGAGAAGACAGGTGTTCTATGTGAGTGATTGGCACCATGCATCGTTATGCTTAATCAGTTACCATCTACGAAAAATACTAATCCTAAAGTACTCAGGGCCTGATACAAAGATATTACACACCCGCAAGGAAGCAGCTATGCAACACCGTATTACTAATATAGTAATGGTGCCAGAGGCATCTGTAGGAAAAGACACCTTCTGCCACAATCTGTGACCTGAGTGCTGCGTCCGAAGATGCAACATCGGATCACCATTGCAGCCTCACCTTACCCAGACTTGTCATTGGAACTCCTCTCCCGAGACTAAAAAATCTGCGTTCAAACTAGAGATGAGCGGGTTCGGTTTCTCTGAATCCGAACCCGCCAGAACTTCATGTTTTTTTTCACGGGTCCGAGCGACTCGGATCTTCCCGCCTTGCTCGGTTAACCCGAGCGCGCCCGAACGTCATCATGACGCTGTCGGATTCTCGCGAGGCTCGGATTCTATCGCGAGACTCGGATTCTATATAAGGAGCCGCGCGTCGCCGCCATTTTCACACGTGCATTGAGATTGATAGGGAGAGGACGTGGCTGGCGTCCTCTCCGTTTAGAATTAGAATAGATTAGAGAGACACTTGATTTACTAATTTTGGGGAGCATTAGGAGTACTCAGTAGTGTACAGTGCAGAGTTTTGCTGATAGTGACCAGTGACCACCACTTTTATTTATAATCCGTTCTCTGCCTGAAAAAAGCGATACACAGCACACAGTGACTCAGTCACATACCATATCTGTGTGCACTGCTCAGGCTCAGGCCAGTGTGCTGCATCATCTATTATCTATATATAATATTATATATATCTGTCTGACTGCTCAGCTCACACAGCTTATAATTGTGGGGGAGACTGGGGAGCACTACTGCAGTGCCAGTTATAGGTTATAGCAGGAGCCAGGAGTACATAATATTATATTAAAATTAAACAGTGCACACTTTTGCTGCAGGAGTGCCACTGCCAGTGTGACTAGTGACCAGTGACCTGACCACCAGTATATAATATTAGTAGTATACTATCTCTTTATCAACCAGTCTATATTAGCAGCAGACACAGTACAGTGCGGTAGTTCACGGCTGTGGCTACCTCTGTGTCGGCACTCGGCAGCCCGTCCATAATTGTATATACCAGTGACCTAACCGTGGTTTTTTTTTCTTTCTTTATACATACATACTAGTTACGAGTATACTATCTCTTTATCAACCAGTCTATATATTAGCAGCAGACACAGTACAGTGCGGTAGTTCACGGCTGTGGCTACCTCTGTGTCGGCACTCGGCAGCCCGTCCATAATTGTATATACCACCTAACCGTGGTTTTTTTTTCTTTCTTTATACATACATACTAGTTACGAGTATACTATCTCTTTATCAACCAGTCTATATATTAGCAGCAGACACAGTACAGTGCGGTAGTTCACGGCTGTGGCTACCTCTGTGTCGGCACTCGGCAGCCCGTCCATAATTGTATATACCACCTAACCGTGGTTTTTTTTTCTTTCTTTATACATACATACTAGTTACGAGTATACTATCTCTTTATCAACCAGTCTATATATTAGCAGCAGACACAGTACAGTGCGGTAGTTCACGGCTGTGGCTACCTCTGTGTCGGCACTCGGCAGCCCGCCCATAATTGTATATACCACCTAACCGTGGTTTTTTTTTCTTTCTTTATACATACATACTAGTTACGAGTATACTATCTCTTTATCAACCAGTCTATATATTAGCAGCAGACACAGTACAGTGCGGTAGTTCACGGCTGTGGCTACCTCTGTGTCGGCACTCGGCAGCCCATCCATAATTGTATATACCACCTAACCGTGGTTTTTTTTTTTCTTTATACATACATACTAGTTACGAGTATACTATCTCTTTATCAACCAGTCTATATATTAGCAGCAGACACAGTACAGTGCGGTAGTTCACGGCTGTGGCTACCTCTGTGTCGGCACTCGGCAGCCCGTCCATAATTGTATATACCACCTAACCGTGGTTTTTTTTTCTTTCTTTATACATACATACTAGTTACGAGTATACTATCTCTTTATCAACCAGTCTATATATTAGCAGCAGACACAGTACAGTGCGGTAGTTCACGGCTGTGGCTACCTCTGTGTCGCCACTCGGCAGCCCGTCCATAATTGTATATACCACCTAACCGTGGTTTTTTTTTCTTTCTTTATACATACATACTAGTTACGAGTATACTATCTCTTTATCAACCAGTCTATATATTAGCAGCAGACACAGTACAGTGCGGTAGTTCATGGCTGTGGCTACCTCTGTGTCGGCACTCGGCAGCCCGTCCATAATTGTATATACCACCTAACCGTGGTTTTTTTTTCTTTCTTTATACATACATACTAGTTACGAGTATACTATCTCTTTATCAACCAGTCTATATATTAGCAGCAGACACAGTACAGTGCGGTAGTTCACGGCTGTGGCTACCTCTGTGTCGGCACTCGGCAGCCCGTCCATAATTGTATATACCACCTAACCGTGGTTTTTTTTTTCTTTCTTTATACATACATACTAGTTACGAGTATACTATCTCTTTATCAACCAGTCTATATATTAGCAGCAGACACAGTACAGTGCGGTAGTTCACGGCTGTGGCTACCTCTGTGTCGGCACTCGGCAGCCCGTCCATAATTGTATATACCACCTAACCGTGGTTTTTTTTCTTTCTTTATACATACATACTAGTTACGAGTATACTATCTCTTTATCAACCAGTCTATATATTAGCAGCAGACACAGTACAGTGCGGTAGTTCACGGCTGTGGCTACCTCTGTGTCGGCACTCGGCAGCCCGTCCATAATTGTATACTAGTATCCAATCCATCCATCTCCATTGTTTACCTGAGGTGCCTTTTAGTTGTGCCTATTAAAATATGGAGAACAAAAATGTTGAGGTTCCAAAATTAGGGAAAGATCAAGATCCACTTCCACCTCGTGCTGAAGCTGCTGCCACTAGTCATGGCCGAGACGATGAAATGCCAGCAACGTCGTCTGCCAAGGCCGATGCCCAATGGCATAG
This sequence comes from Pseudophryne corroboree, assembly GCF_028390025.1. NCBI lineage: Eukaryota > Metazoa > Chordata > Amphibia > Anura > Myobatrachidae > Pseudophryne > Pseudophryne corroboree. Next base: position 648,274,031 of record NC_086446.1, on the reverse strand, counting down.
TACAGAGCATGTCAAAACCAAAACACCAAATATCAGTAAAAAAAGGACTCCAAAACCTAAAATAAAATTGTCGGAGGAGAAGCGTAAACTTGCCAATATGCCATTTACCACACGGAGTGGCAAGGAACGGCTGAGGCCCTGGCCTATGTTCATGGCTAGTGGTTCAGCTTCACATGAGGATGGAAGCACTCAGCCTCTCGCTAGAAAACTGAAAAGACTCAAGCTGGCAAAAGCACCGCAAAGAACTGTGCGTTCTTTGAAATCCCAAATCCACAAGGAGAGTCCAATTGTGTCGGTTGCGATGCCTGACCTTCCCAACACTGGACGTGAAGAGCATGCGCCTTCCACCATTTGCACGCCCCCTGCAAGTGCTGGAAGGAGCACCCGCAGTCCAGTTCCTGATAGTCAGATTGAAGATGTCAGTGTTGAAGTACACCAGGATGAGGAGGATATGGGTGTTGCTGGCGCTGGGGAGGAAATTGACCAGGAGGATTCTGATGGTGAGGTGGTTTGTTTAAGTCAGGCACCCGGGGAGACACCTGTTGTCCGTGGGAGGAATATGGCCGTTGACATGCCAGGTGAAAATACCAAAAAAATCAGCTCTTCGGTGTGGAGGTATTTCACCAGAAATGCGGACAACAGGTGTCAAGCCGTGTGTTCCCTTTGTCAAGCTGTAATAAGTAGGGGTAAGGACGTTAACCACCTCGGAACATCCTCCCTTATACGTCACCTGCAGCGCATTCATAATAAGTCAGTGACAAGTTCAAAAACTTTGGGTGACAGCGGAAGCAGTCCACTGACCAGTAAATCCCTTCCTCTTGTAACCAAGCTCACGCAAACCACCCCACCAACTCCCTCAGTGTCAATTTCCTCCTTCCCCAGGAATGCCAATAGTCCTGCAGGCCATGTCACTGGCAATTCTGACGAGTCCTCTCCTGCCTGGGATTCCTCCGATGCATCCTTGCGTGTAACGCCTACTGCTGCTGGCGCTGCTGTTGTTGCCGCTGGGAGTCGATGGTCATCCCAGAGGGGAAGTCGTAAGCCCACTTGTACTACTTCCAGTAAGCAATTGACTGTTCAACAGTCCTTTGCGAGGAAGATGAAATATCACAGCAGTCATCCTACTGCAAAGCGGATAACTGAGTCCTTGACAACTATGTTGGTGTTAGACGTGCGTCCGGTATCCGCCGTTAGTTCACAGGGAACTAGACAATTTATTGAGGCAGTGTGCCCCCGTTACCAAATACCATCTAGGTTCCACTTCTCTAGGCAGGCGATACCGAGAATGTACACGGACGTCAGAAAAAGACTCACCAGTGTCCTAAAAAATGCAGTTGTACCCAATGTCCACTTAACCACGGACATGTGGACAAGTGGAGCAGGGCAGGGTCAGGACTATATGACTGTGACAGCCCACTGGGTAGATGTATGGACTCCCGCCGCAAGAACAGCAGCGGCGGCACCAGTAGCAGCATCTCGCAAACGCCAACTCTTTCCTAGGCAGGCTACGCTTTGTATCACCGCTTTCCAGAATACGCACACAGCTGAAAACCTCTTACGGCAACTGAGGAAGATCATCGCGGAATGGCTTACCCCAATTGGACTCTCCTGTGGATTTGTGGCATCGGACAACGCCAGCAATATTGTGTGTGCATTAAATATGGGCAAATTCCAGCACGTCCCATGTTTTGCACATACCTTGAATTTGGTGGTGCAGAATTTTTTTAAAAACGACAGGGGCGTGCAAGAGATGCTGTCGGTGGCCAGAAAAATTGCGGGACACTTTCGGCGTACAGGCACCACGTACAGAAGACTGGAGCACCACCAAAAACTACTGAACCTGCCCTGCCATCATCTGAAGCAAGAAGTGGTAACGAGGTGGAATTCAACCCTCTATATGCTTCAGAGGTTGGAGGAGCAGCAAAAGGCCATTCAAGCCTATACAATTGAGCACGATATAGTAGGTGGAATGCACCTGTCTCAAGTGCAGTGGAGAATGATTTCAACGTTGTGCAAGGTTCTGATGCCCTTTGAACTTGCCACACGTGAAGTCAGTTCAGACACTGCCAGCCTGAGTCAGGTCATTCCCCTCATCAGGCTTTTGCAGAAGAAGCTGGAGGCATTGAAGGAGGAGCTAACACGGAGCGATTCCGCTAGGCATGTGGGACTTGTGGATGCAGCCCTTAATTCGCTTAACAAGGATTCACGGGTGGTCAATCTGTTGAAATCAGAGCACTACATTTTGGCCACCGTGCTCGATCCTAGATTTAAAGCCTACCTTGGATCTCTCTTTCCGGCAGACACAGGTCTGCTGGGGTTGAAAGACCTGCTGGTGACAAAATTGTCAAGTCAAGCGGAACGCGACCTGTCAACATCTCCTCCTTCACATTCTCCCGCAACTGGGGGTGCGAGGAAAAGGCTCAGAATTCCGAGCCCACCCGCTGGCGGTGATGCAGGGCAGTCTGGAGCGACTGCTGATGCTGACATCTGGTCCGGACTGAAGGACCTGACAACGATTACGGACATGTCGTCTACTGTCACTGCATATGATTCTCTCAACATTGATAGAATGGTGGAGGATTATATGAGTGACCGCATCCAAGTAGGCACGTCACACAGTCCGTACTTATACTGGCAGGAAAAAGAGGCAATTTGGAGGCCCTTGCACAAACTGGCTTTATTCTACCTAAGTTGCCCTCCCACAAGTGTGTACTCCGAAAGAGTGTTTAGTGCCGCCGCTCACCTTGTCAGCAATCGGCGTACGAGGTTACATCCAGAAAATGTGGAGAAGATGATGTTCATTAAAATGAATTATAATCAATTCCTCCGCGGAGACATTGACCAGCAGCAATTGCCTCCACAAAGTACACAGGGAGCTGAGATGGTGGATTCCAGTGGGGACGAATTGATAATCTGTGAGGAGGGGGATGTACACGGTGATATATCGGAGGGTGAAGATGAGGTGGACATCTTGCCTCTGTAGAGCCAGTTTGTGCAAGGAGAGATTAATTGCTTCTTTTTTGGGGGGGGTCCAAACCAACCCGTCATATCAGTCACAGTCGTGTGGCAGACCCTGTCACTGAAATGATGGGTTGGTTAAAGTGTGCATGTCCTGTTTTGTTTATACAACATAAGGGTGGGTGGGAGGGCCCAAGGACAATTCCATCTTGCACCTCTTTTTTCTTTTCTTTTTCTTTGCATCATGTGCTGATTGGGGAGGGTTTTTTGGAAGGGACATCCTGCGTGACACTGCAGTGCCACTCCTAGATGGGCCCGGTGTTTGTGTCGGCCACTAGGGTCGCTAATCTTACTCACACAGCTACCTCATTGCGCCTCTTTTTTTCTTTGCGTCATGTGCTGTTTGGGGAGGGTTTTTTGGAAGGGCCATCCTGCGTGACACTGCAGTGCCACTCCTAGATGGGCCCGGTGTTTGTGTCGGCCACTAGGGTCGCTAATCTTACTCACACAGCTACCTCATTGCGCCTCTTTTTTTCTTTGCGTCATGTGCTGTTTGGGGAGGGTTTTTTGGAAGGGACATCCTGCGTGACACTGCAGTGCCACTCCTAGATGGGCCCGGTGTTTGTGTCGGCCACTAGGGTCGCTTATCTTACTCACACAGCGACCTCGGTGCAAATTTTAGGACTAAAAATAATATTGTGAGGTGTGAGGTATTCAGAATAGACTGAAAATGAGTGTAAATTATGGTTTTTGAGGTTAATAATACTTTGGGATCAAAATGACCCCCAAATTCTATGATTTAAGCTGTTTTTTAGTGTTTTTGGAAAAAAACACCCGAATCCAAAACACACCCGAATCCGACAAAAAAAATTCGGTGAGGTTTTGCCAAAACGCGTTCGAACCCAAAACACGGCCGCGGAACCGAACCCAAAACCAAAACACAAAACCCGAAAAATTTCAGGCGCTCATCTCTAGTTCAAACATGCTAATCCTGGCCTCAGCACTCTTACAAAACAGGGGTGACATGGCCCTGTGTTGTACACTGGTTCCGTCACTTCCCCCGCTCCATCCCAAAACGCTGCAGCATGTCAATCATGCTGTGGTTAAGGCGGCACAGGGAGCGATCATGCAGAACTCATTCTGCACATGCGTAGTTCCCCCACTATCGGGTTAGTATGTAAGCCATCAGGTTTATGTACTAACCTGAATCAGGCCCTTAGTTCATCATTATTGAAATTAGGGCACCAGATTTAGGAAAAAGTACTCATGCAGCAAATCGCTATGCGCAACGGAGTGTCTAAGTCACATCAGTCGTCTTGAGCCATATAGAGCAAAAAGGATAGGTGTATGAGGACACATCTGTAATCATGGCCGGATTATAGGAGGGGTGACAGGGGCAGTCGTCCTGGGGCCCCCACACATTAGGGCCCCTACACACTCCTCCATATACAGTCTCATGGGATATTGAAGTCCCGTGAGACAATGACCCAGAGCTGCATGCAGCTGCCGCAAAAAGGTCCGGCGTGCTCTCTCTGCCGCTGCCATGATCACGGGCTCCATCATCTGAACAATGACAGCCAGCGGGTGAGACAAAGGCACCTGGCATTCACATGAGCTTCCCAGCTTTTGGCATCAGCACGCCGGTACCTCCTCCCACCCATCACCCGTGCTGCTACTTTTGCCAGCTCACTCCCCTGCACCTGTCCTTGTGCTGCCATAACCGCCGCTGTAGTGGCCCCGCTGCCCCTGCTGGAGACCTGGATGGGCACCTCTGCTGCAGCTATGGGGACCGGGAGAAGGGGCTGTTTGGAAGCACTTTTATTAGTGGGGCCCCCCTCAACTTCGTTGCCCCTGGGCCCCCATACACCTTAATCCGGCCCTGTCTGTAATAAAAGAAAAAGTTACAAATCAGGATTTGACATTACTTTAATGCAGTCACAGTGACTTCCTTGTCTTGTATATTGTGACTGGTTATATGTTTCATTTAGTGTTTTTTTTTTTAATTGTACATGCAGAATGATCACAACATCAAAATAGACAGGAAATCAAATTGGAAGCAATAAATTAGTTTCACAATGTAAAATATACACATACACGTTAAAAGTCATTTTGAACTGTTAATGCATACAGCTCCTTTTGGGAAGCATTAGTCATAGATAATTATGGTGGTCATTCCGAGTTGATCGCAGCCAGCAACTTTTTGCTGCTGCTGCGATCAACTAGTCCACGCCTATGTGGGAGTGTATTTTAGCTTTGCAGGGCTGCGATCGCTTGTGCAGCCCTGCTAAGCTAAAAAAATTTTTCAAGCAGAACATGACTAGCCCTGGACATACTTACACTGTGCGACGATCTCAGCGATGCTGGAGCCGGCTTTGACGTCAGACGTCCGCCCTTCATTCTCCTGGACACGCCTGCGTTTTCTTCTCCACTCCTCGAAAACGGCAGGCAACGGCCCGGAGACGCCCAGGAACGCCTTCTTTCTGTCAATCCTCTTGCGGTCGGCTCAGCGACCGCTTTCTTCGCTGAGCGAGACAGGCAATGATGCGCATTCCATGCATGCGCATTCCAGACCTGTTAGCACCACAGCGTCAAACCGATGTGTGCGAACGGGTCGGAATGACCCCCTATATGGATGCACACTCAAGACATAGAAAACATTTCACGCTAACAGCTTATTATAGCATAAATCTAATACACATCTGGGTATTGAATTGCAGTGGGCAATGGTACCATCGCGCCCCGCCACCCACCTACGATCATGCCACACACCCTGTTGAGCAGCCAGAAAGTCGGTAAGCATGTTCTGAACCCAATCTATAAGAGAGAGATAAAGTACCAACCAATCAGGAGCTGCAAGAAAAAGTCTACAGTAAATGCACCTGCTTTGTTTTAAGATGCAGAGAACCCATAGATTGCAGCATTTTATGTGTTACCCAAGGGTTTACCGCACAAGGAAAATGCAGAGTAATTGAATAGCTCCAGGTATTAAACTTGCCCCACTCAGTAAACCCCGTGCCTAATAGGATATGTCTTATAGTATCTATACAGGGCTGCAGAGAATGGTGTAGGGCATGGTTACTGTAGGGGACGTGGCCTATTTATGCAGGCATGACCACACCCAGAGCAGGCCCTAACCGATATGATGCCCTAGGCAAGATTTTGGCTGGTGCCCCCTAGCACCGCCGCTAGTTCTGCAGGAGATGTTTGGCATGAGTCAGCTGGCAGCTCTGCTAACGTCGGGCGCCTTTTGTTTATGAAAATGCATCTTATTTGCATTACTGTGTGGCTAGAATACAAAAGCAGCTTTTGCTGATTAAAATAATATGCAGCATGCCTATATTCTGTGTGCGACTGCGGCTGTATCTGCATATGAAATGCTACATTACAGTGATTTCCAGGAATACACTGCAACGTAGCATTTCGTATGCAGATACAGCCGCAGTCACACACAGAATATAGGCATGCCGCATATCATTTTAATCATCAGAACCTGCTGGTGCCCCTGAGCATACCAAATGCCCTAAGCATTTGCCTAGTTTGCCTATGCCTAAGGCCGGCTCTGACCACACCCCATACAAAAAAGGCAAAAAAAAACCCCACCATACAGGGGGGCACCATGAGCTATCAGTGCGATCGCTCCCCCAGGTGTGGGCAAAGGAGACTGCTGCTGTGTTGGGCTGGGAAGAGTGGATGCTGCTGCTGACATGTAAAAGGATCGGTGAAGGTGGTGACAGACCGGTGCCCCTCCTACAAGCCTGAGCTCGGGTAAATAGTACCCACTTCCCTCTCAGTGCCTCTGTATCTACATCATAGTTTGCCAAGTCCATCCTGCTCAGCTTTGCGACTGCTCAGGAAATGACATAACTGACATTGGTGGGAGGGGTCAAAGCTCAGATCAACTGCCAGTAACTGTAATGCAGCTGTTGTTTTAGTTACTCTTTTCATTAGTACAGACTACAGAAAAAAAGGTTAGATTGGGAATATCATGGGGGAATTTTTCAGAAATGCTTTGTGACCGGGTCAGGAGCCAGAGCCAGCCTGTACCAGTGCTGCATCTCCACTTGGTAAGTGTTCCTGGTGAACTTGTATATACAAGTTTTACTTGTTTATCATGTTTCTGACATGCAGAGTGGCAGCAAACACATGACCCCTCTCCAATGGCTCCCACTGCCAGCGGGACCTGACAAAATAAGGAGGGCAAGTATAATGCGGCGGGGATGGAGGAGGAGCAGGGATGTAGGTCGGAGGTGGGTATAGAGGACGTGGTAGGAATGGAGACAAAGGATGGAAGCGGAAATGGGGGTGGAATAGGGGGTATCCGGACTCCAGGTCGACACACCTTAGGTCGACGCCAATTGGTCGACACACCTTAGGTCGACATGGACAAAAGGTCGACAGGAACAAGGTCGACATGGGAAAAGGTCGACATGAGTTTTTCAAAAAAAAATTCTTTTTTGGAACTTTTTCATACTTAACGATCCATGTGGACTACGATTGGAACGGTAATCTGTGCCGAGCGAAGCGGAGCGAAGGCACCATGCCCGAAGCATGGCGAGCGAAGCGAGCCATGCGAGGGGACGCGGTGCACTAATTGGGGTTCCTGGTCACTCTACGAAGAAAATGACACAAAAAAAACATAAAAAACTCATGTCGACCTTTTTCCATGTCGACCTTGTTCCTGTCGACCTTTTGTACATGTTGTCCTTTTGTCCATGTCGACCTAAGGTGTGTCGACCAATTGGCGTCAACCTAAGGCGTGTCGACCTTTTTGCTGTCGACCCTCAGTCCCAGACCCGAATAGGGACAGCTCCGGACCCATTTTAGCATGAGTCCAAAACTACTAGTGCTAAAAATATGTTGGGTGACCGTACTGAAAACTGGGGTGCAAAAAAGCATAAACCCAACCAATATTCTTCTAAGAGATTATGTGAACATTAACTGATTGGTTGCTCTCAGCTACATTACATTTCTTGCTCCGCTGCCTAAGCACCAGTCCCTACTTAATGTAATTATTTATTACTAGTTATTTATATAGCGCACACATATTCCGCAGTGCTTTACAGAGAGTATTTGTCCATTCACATTAGTTCCTGCCCCATTGGAGCTTACACTCTATATTCCCTACCACATGCTCACACACACATTAATGCTAGGGTTAATTTTGTTGGGAGCCAGTTAATCTACCACTATATATTTAGATTGAAACCCGAGCATCCGGAGAAAACCCACACAAGCATGGGGGGAATATACAAACTCCACACAGAATTATAAATGATGGGTGCACTATACATTATCCAAATATAGAGAATTTACAATATTTATTGTATGATCCAATGTACAACATGAAAATAATATGTCAAGTAGCATGACTTACACCAGAGACTCCTGCTCTGGAGATGGCGCTTCTGTACAGTTATTCTGTGGTTACATGTACTTGATGTCACAGTGATAAGCGTGTAGTGTACCCTGACTTATGGAAGTTCTACAATTCTGTCTTTGTTTACAGAGAACTATCATGGCACATTCTCTCTAAATGAATGGTACTGTGTTATACAGTACAAGCTGAGAGTGGGGAAAAGAAAGGTTTTAATTCAACTAATGTTGATTGGTCATCTATCTAGAATAAATTTACAACATAATGTTTACTGTATTCAAGTCAGTGATTGTGAAGGAGTGTGTCAGAATGTAGCAGCATTGCAGTAATAGGTATTAACCATGACCCGCCTGTGTTTTGGAGAAACAAACACTACCTGCAATCACTAGTTTTTCGAAGATTCTCTTGTGTATAGTAATAGTGGATTATGCCAGCCAGGAACTCCCTTCTTCCCTGAATATTAATCATGGCCTTCAGGTAGCAGGGAAAACACGGGTAGCAGGAAACGTAAAAGCCACAAATAGCAGGGAAGGTACAGGTAGCAGGGAAGGCGGAAATCACAAGTATAAAGGAAGGCGGAAGTCACAGGTAGCAGGGAAGGCACAGGTAAGCAGGGAAGTTACAGATAGCAGGGAAGGCACAGGTAGCTGGGAAGTCACAGGTAGCAGGGAAGTTACAGATAGCAGGGAAGGCACAGGTAGCTGGGAAGTCACAGGTAGCAGGGAAGTTACAGATAGCAGGGAAATCACAGGTAGCTGGGAAGTCACAGGTAGCAGGGAAGTTACAGATAGCAGGGAAGTCACAGGTAGCAGGGAAGTCACAGGTAGCTGGGAAGTCACAGGTAGCAGGGAAGTTACAGATAGCAGGGAAGTCACAGGTAGCAGGGAAGTCACAGGTAGCTGGGAAGTTACAGATAGCAGGGAAGGCACAGGTAGTAGTAGGGAAGCCGGAAGTCACGGGTAGCAGGGAAGTCACAGGTAGCTGGGAAGTCACAGGTAGCAGGGAAGTTACAGATAGCAGGGAAGGCACAGGTAGCTGGGAAGTCACAGGTAGCAGGGAAGTCACAGGTAGCAGGGAAGTTACAGATAGCAGGGAAGGCACAGGTAGCAGGGAAGTTACAGATAGCAGGGAAGTTACAGATAGCAGGGAAGTTACAGATAGCAGGTAAGGCACAGGTAGCAGGGAAGGCACAGGTAGCAGGGAAGGCACAGGTAAGCAGGGAAGTTACAGATAGCAGGGAAGGCACAGGTAGCTGGGAAGTCACAGGTAGCAGGGAAGTTACAGATAGCAGTGAAGGCGGAAATCACAAGTAGCAAGGAAGGTGGAAGTCACAGGTAGCAGGGAAGGCACAGGTAAGCAGGGAAGTTACAGATAGCAGGGAAGGCACAGGTAGCAGGGAAGGCACAGGTAGCAGGGAAGGCACAGGTAAGCAGGGAAGTTACAGATAGCAGGGAAGTCACAGGTAGCTGGGAAGTTACAGATAGCAGGGAAGTTACAGATAGCAGGGAAGTTACAGATAGCAGGGAAGGCACAGGTAGCAGAGAAGGCACAGGTAGCAGGGAAGACACAGGTAAGCAGGGAAGTTACAGGTAGCAGGGAAGTCACAGGTAGCTGGGAAGTTACAGATAGCAGGGAAGGCACAGGTAGCTGGGAAGTCACAGGTAGCTGGGAAGTCACAGGTAGCTGGGAAGTCACAGGTAGCAGGGAAGGCACAGGTAAGCAGGGAAGTTACAGATAGCAGGGAAGGCACAGGTAGTAGTAGGGAAGCCGGAAGTCACGGGTAGAAGGGAAGAAACAGGTAGCAGGAAGGCACATATAGTAGGGAAGACGGAAGTCACGGGTAGCAGGGAAGTCACAGATAGTAGGGAAGGAACGGGTAGCAGGGAAGTCACAGGTAGCAGAAATACGGCCATTCTCCTGCAGTTCTGAAAACTTGGGCCCTATTACATTTACCCCTTGATTCCTGTTTGTAAGTAATGATAGTAACTGTAAGTAAAGTACTGTGATTAAAACTATTATTATATCTGCTCATGCCATAAAAATGTTAATGGCTCTACAGTGTCCTGCAGCAAATTGGATAGATTTGAAAATTATTTTATATAGATAAAGCTTGGGTTATTGCTAATGGCTAATTAATGCAGGTTTATTGCATTGCACCTATGTGATCTGTTTTATATTTAGCTTGCAATGTTATATTATGTGTTATTATTCTTTCAAAGAATCCAGATTTGTAAAGATAGATTATAGGGCAGATATACAAACAAATTCAGTAATGTCTATGACGTTATTCAGTAATGTTTATGTTTTGTTTTTTGTTTTTGTGGTCCGGACTCCTGCAGATTTAGCTGGTAGCTACCAGGAGATCTGTAGACGAATGTTCCTAGCAGGCCATGTTCCCTACAGATTAGATGATTGCTTTGGGGAGTGTGGCTGGTTGTATTATAGATACTACTGAATAATTGCCAGTTTGTATACAAGAAACTCTGCTTCTAACAAAACGTAAATCCTGTCACAATAATATTTTCCTTTGGGATAAATATAGGGCCTGGATTAATATTGACAGCTGCACAGTAACCCTTACGCTTGCCCTGATATACCTCTATGGGGTAACCCAACCTTTCTCCCCATCAATTGCAAATTCTTCATACAAATCATGGTACCATAGGTGAATCCTTTCCATAAAATATGTTTTTGAACCCGGAGGCCATTTATACAACTTCACAATAAATTTAATTTGCACCACATGCACTCTTTCATGTTCCTACAGACTCACCATTAGATTTAGTCATTGGCTGATCCTTTATCTACTATGGCCACTCCAAATACTGTGCTTGATGTTCTCTCTTTTAGTCATTCTAATACTTTTAGAATCCGTTACCCTTACCCAGATTCTGTGGATGCCACCACCTCGCCTTAGTCCGCGGTCTCCAAAGCATAGCAGCTTGAGTTACCAAATTTGTCAGAATCTGAGATATTATATTACACAACAAAAATTGTTCCTGCTTTCAAGCCTGCCAGATTATAGTAAACTAATATCCGGGTAGTAAACAGAACTTATATTTCCCCAGCCCACCAGAAGCACTTTATTTATATCGATTCTCTGGCTTGCCTTAAATGTTATTGTCTTAATGCTATCCTATCCCGTAATTTATGGTTCTGTCAAAAAATCAGCAGGTTTTGGTATAAATTTCTTGACCATCTAAATGTTTTTTTAAAAGTTTGGTTACCCAAGCAATCTAAAGCAGACTTTCCCCCCTGGGAAGAAAATGTTCCTCTAGGCCCACTCATTTCTCGATTAGCTGTCATGGGTTCCGTAGGACCGTAGCCAAACAGATATAATGAAATATTGGATTTTTACATCCTCACCTACTCTTTATCATTATTAAAACACACACCAACCCCCAGAAAAAAAAACCAAATACCTATCCATTGTATACATATATCCCACCCCCCTCCTTTCCTCTAGATAACATTAACATTTTCGCACCTCCATTGGCACTGACCTGTCCAGATTGAGGATTGTCTGGGCCCTGTGGAGCTCTAGAGATTGCTCTATGTTAGGAGGACTACAGAGACAGGCTACAGGAGAGGAAGGAGCGGGGACTTGGGGGTGAGGAGGTGGACTTGGGGTGATGGGGAAGGATCACATGGAGGGGGGTAGTACTTTGGCATCCACAGCTCAGGCACTGGCAGCTGGTTAAGTAATTAGTCAGTTCAGCAGTAGGGACCTTGGGGGTCATTCCGAGTTGTTCGCTCGCAAGCTGCTTTTAGCAGCTTTGCACACGCTAAGCCGCCGCCTACTGGGAGTGAATCTTAGCATATTAAAATTGCGAACGAAAGATTAGCAGAATTGCGAATAGACACTTCTTAGCAGTTTCTGAATAGCTTCAACCTTACTCGGCATCTGCGATCAGTTCAGTGCTTGTCGTTCCTGGTTTGACGTCACAAACACACCTAGCGTTCGCCCAGACACTCCTCCGTTTCTCCAGCCACTCCCGCGTTTTTCCCAGAAACGGTAGCGTTTTTTCACACACTCCCATAAAACGGCCTGTTTCCGCCCAGAAACACCCACTTCCTGTCAATCACATTACGATCACCAGAACGAAGAAAAAACCTTGTAATGCGGTGAGTAAAATTCCTAACTGCATAGCAAATTTACTTGGCGCAGTCGCACTGCGGACATTGCGCATGCGCATTAGTGACTATTCGCTCCGTTGCAACAAAAAAATAACGAGCGAACAACTCGGAATGACCCCCCTTGTGTTTGACACAGTAAGAACATGCTAGGCAGCACAGCGCTGCGTCCTTACAGAAAGGGGAGTGGCTTTGAAGCAGTGGGGCCAGTCTCCTGGGCCCCCCAGTCCAACCCCGCTAATGACTCCAAAATATATCTACTGGGGAAGCGATGCACAGTGTTTCATACAGGGAAGAAGGAGGGCACTGTGGTCATATGGGGGTGATGGGGGTGGGGGGTGGCAAGGTAAGAGAGTTCATTGAGGGATACCCGACAATTTATTTGCCCTAGGGCACCCACAATCAATAATCCTGCCTGTATACAACAGAAGGTAATCCATCTGATATACATCAGTAAACTAAAGCCAGTCTTAAATTCATTGAGGATGATGCAGAGATTTATTACTTATGACCAATTAAGAGAAGTGCTGTAGCCATGTATGGCTATTCAGATGTCTGTCATATCCGCTCACAAGTAGGACTGATGTAGGCGCTGAGAACACACATAACAAAATAGGGTAGAAATCCTTAACACAGAGTAATATAAAACATCAAAATAAAAATAATAGCCATACATTAGTAAGGTAAGTTTCAAGGGGATCGGTACGTGATCCCTGCGGACGGGATGCCGCGGTCACGATACCGATGCCATGATCCCGACAGGGGTGAGGTAAGTATTCTACCCCCCAACCCTCCATCTTCAGCCTGACCCCAACCTCCCTCCTTAGTGCCTTACCCTAACCTCCCTTCTTAGTGCCTAATTCTGACCTCCCTTCTTAGTGCCTAATCCTAACCCCCCAATCCGCAGAGTAACCCTAACCCCCCCTTATTGCCTAAACCTACCCTCCTCTGATGGTGCCTATCCCACCCCCACAGCCTAACCCCCCAGAGCCAAATCCTAACCCTCCCCGCTATACTTATCTTTAGGAAATTGGCTGTAGGGATCCCGGCTGTCAGTATCACGGCATCAGGATGCTGACCTGTTCGGGATTCGATGTCGGTGTTATGGCGGCTCTCGGGATTCTGGCGTCTGTATTTCGGCTGCTGGGATCGTGACAGCCAGGAACCGATACATATACCATTTCAAGTAAGGAACTTGTATGTTACTTTAAGAGTATGTTACTTTAAAAAATTAAATATCTAAACATTATTGCTCCACAATCTGTTTCTAGCTAATTGTTTTGTATATTGTGCAGAACACTGCGCTTGGCTTTGGTTTGCCGTTTGACATAAAAAAAACTAAAGCAATTTACTTTTAACTGAAAAGCTTGAAAACCTGCTGAGGTTAATGTTCCGTGTGATTTTTTTGTGCTCAGCAAAACGGAATGCAGAATAAATGCATTAATGACTTAGTGTGTACAGCTCATGCAGAGAAGCTAGAGAAGTTTCCATTCATGATAGTGATCTTTGCAGCCTCACAGAGCTCTGCTCTTGGCACTCTGCTTTTTCCACCATATGTGTCTTGCCTTGGTGAACAACCTTGCTTATTCCGCCTCCATTACACCTTCAACCCCTACAATGCCCAAATCTACTTCAACCTCTCCCCTTATGTAGATTTAGTGTAGAGAAGCGTGACTGAACCGTATCTCGCTTATTATCGCATGGGTTGCCCAACTTTACTTAAGGGTCAAGATACCCAACATTGAGCTGTACATGTTCCTTCCTTCTTTCCAGAGTCCACAACTTCCCTCAGCATTTCCTGCCTTCCCTCAGCATTTCCTGCCTGTGTCGTCACACAGACTTCATCGTCTGTGTGACGAAACGCGTTGGGAATAAGTTGACCTCTGACTCAGATAAGCACTTTAAATATTCTTGCACTTTATGTTTTAATATATGTGTAAATACCTTTTGTCCCATTTTTAGAAAAAGCATTGTGAATTCTTAATAAATGTTTTAATTGTTTGAAACACTTGTAATTCATATTTAGACACCAGTGGTCGCTACCCCCCATCCTTTTCCAAATTAAATTAATTTGGGGATTTACCATCCCAGTAATATTTGGGGGTTCAGCAGACGCCCTACATATTTGGAGTGTCAATACAGTATAGCTGTATATGTAGGATTAAGGAGTGTTTATTTTCATTTGTGGCGCAGTATTTTCTGTGTTTCTCTAATATATATATATATATATATATATATATATAAAAGTACGTATCAGGAGCACTCACCATTCTTCATAAGCCTTATTTTATTAGTAGCATCAGGAAATCAGCATAGGGGTATCAACGTTTCGGGACACGCAGGTCCCTTTGTCAAGATCACAAGCCAGTGTGAGTAACCCATTTTTATACCCATATAGCCCTCCCCTTCATTAGATAACCAGAAACACCTGTGTTATAATCAAAAAATTATGTACAAAAGCGCTGAATATATCAGCACAAACAACACTTATCATAACAAGACAACATATATAGACATACATCACAGTTATATTAAAATCAATGTGTAAACACTCACAGTAATATACTCAGACAGCACAGAAGCGCGGTTTGCGTTCCACTGCGCCATACTTCCTGTATTTGGAACGCATCTTCCGGTCACATGACCGGAAGTACATGATACTGCAGAGTAAAGCATCAGGAAAGCGTCCCCATGGCAACCCGATCTTTCTAATACATATCGGGCACTTCAATGCCACAATATTAGCCTTCCAATGCCAGAAGTACATACATAGATGCCTATAATAGCCAGTGATGTAACATTATGTATCATATTACAATATTCAACTAGCAAAGTAATATACTGTGAGTACACAATGAATGGAGTGCATCATATACCAGATATACGCGTGTGTCAATGTACAGATAATCTCCCCATGGAAAAATACATAAAAGCGCACAGTGTTTGAGCGCATATATGTGTGCGTGCACACAAGTGCGCACACACACATGCACACACCCCCACCAGCACGCACGGTGCTACATATATACATATATAAATTAATATTTAATTCAGACTACAAAGCATATATCCCAATTAATTTAAGTCAATCCCAACTGATGGGGCAGGACACAGACCATATTCCAGACCACAGACCAAAAAACAGAAAAATATATATAAATGATGAAAAATAAATGATGAATAAATAAATCAAAAAATCCATTGTATTAATCCAGAAAGATGCCATAATGTATGCCCTCATTCAGACCACGGGGCCGTATCGTGTCTAGTTGGTGGATCCACATTGCTTCACGCCGGAGTAGCAACTTAGCTCTGTCCCCACCCCTAATAAGGGGTGCAACACGGTCAATTATCATGCATTTTAATGATGCCAGAGTATGGTGAGCCTCATAGAAATGTCTCGCAACTGGTTTATCCAAATGTCCATCAGTCAATGCAGTCCTGATAGACAAACGGTGATTCGCCATCCTTTCATGGAATGGCCTGATGGTCTTCCCCACGTACATCAGGGAACATGGACATACCAGTGTATAGATCACAAAGTCTGAGCTACAGCTCACCCTGTGACGGATTTTAATTCTGCGTCCAGTGTGTGGATGATGAAAATATTCACCTGATGTCATACTTCTGCATGTCGTGCAGTTTATACAGCGGAAGCATCCGGTTCTCTGTGATCTCAGCCATGATTCATGCCCAGATGTCGGTAACCTAATAGGTTGCATCAGTATATATTTTAAGTTACGTCCCCTTTTGAAGCTGATTAAAGGCTTATCTGGTAAGTGTTTGGAGAGTGTCGGGTCACTCTTAACCATCGGCCAAAGGTCCTTCACGGCATGCCTTATGGTAGGCCCTGCAGCATCTAATGTCGTAGTAACCACAAATGGAGTTAGTGCTTTTTGTCTCCTCCTCACATTGCCATTGGCAAAGATGTCTAGGGCTCTGTGTAGGCATCTATTGATAACTTGTTGGCTGTATCCCCGCATGGAGAACCTTTGTTTCATTTCTTCCAATTGTGCCTGTGAACTCTCAGGTTCAGAATTATTCCGCAACACCCGAAGAAATTGTGAAACTTGTAGACTCTGTTTGAGAGAACCAGGATGGTAACTCCCAAAGTGTAAAAGCGTATTACGGTCTGTAGTCTTCCTATATAGCCTGTACCCATACCCCATCTCAGTGGCATAGACAGTCACATCTAGAAAATTGACCTCCTCCCTGCTATATGTCATAGTAAACCTCACAGGTGATTCCAGGTGGTTCAAATAATCAACCATCTTCAGAAGGACAGTCTCACTGCCTGACCAAATAAAGAAAACATCGTCGATAAAACGACGATAGAAGCCGATACTATCCCCAAACAGCGGGAGGATGTGCGTGTTTTCGTAGGCGTCCATATACAAATTTGCGTATGCTGGTGCTATGTTGCTACCCATTGCTGTCCCCGCCGTCTGGAGATAGTATCGGCCTCCAAACTGAAAATAATTGCATGTCAATGTAAGTTCCAAAAGTTCAATCAGAAACTCAATAGGTGGTGGAGTGGTATGTAGACGAGCTAATGCCCGCCTAACCACCGCCACACCCTCATTGTGAGGTATAATCGTATATAACGAGGTAACATCCATCGTTACCAAGATCTTATGCTGTGATGTAGGTAAGGTGTTGACCATTCTCAAGAAATCACCCGTGTCCTGTAAATAGCTCAAAGTATCTTTAACACAAACCTGTAGAAAACTATCAAGATATTGTGCAATGGAGGAAAACAACGAATTACGAGCCGATATTATCGGACGGCCCGGTGGTTTAACCAAAGTCTAATGAATCTTGGGTAACAGATATAGAACAGGGCAAATGGGGAACTCTGTCTTGAAAAAGGCCAATACCTCCTCAGTAATCCAACGATTCATCAGTCCAGTCTCTAGGACAGTATCTAATCGTTTTTTGAAGGCCTCGGCCGGATCTCCACTTAGCAATCTGTAAGTGTTGGTATCCGCTAATTGTCTAAGAGCCTCTTCATCATAGTCCCTAGTGTTCAACACCACTACTGCGCCCCCCTTATCCGCAGGGCGTATAGTGAGCAAATTATTCTCTCTGAGATCCTTAAGGGCCCGCCTCTCAAGGGGATTCAAGTAATATCTCATATGCTTTTGTCTCTTGAGTGAACTCTGAACATTAACATCTAGAAGCCTGGTAAATGTTTTTATACTGGAATTCTGTGAGGGGGGATCGTAGACACTTCTTTTCTTAAACGGTATAGTTGCACGATCCATTCTCCCTGCACCCTGGAACTTTTCAGTAAGCCTAAGTTTCCTACCTAATTTAAATCTGTCGACTGACCACTGAAATTGATCAAATTTAGGAGTCGGTATAAAACTGAGCCCCTTCGAGAGTAAACTCGTCTCTGGTTCAGTTAAGGTATAAGATGACAAATTTATTACCGATTCTTCTGATTCTTCACTTGTTTCTTTTTTTCTTTTGAATTTGCCCCGCCGGAGGTGGGGCCTTCTGCGTTTAAAGGTAAATCACTAATATTAGATCTAGTATTTGCTCTAGGCAACGGGGGTTTAGAGCTTGTTTGTGAATCTGAAGATTCCCTTTCTGAAGAGGAATAGTTGTCAAACTGAGACTGATTATAACGATATCTATTTGTTTTGAACCTAGAGGAGAAAGAGTTTTCACTTCCCGTAAGCCATCTATAAACACGATGATCCTTATAATCACACTCTACCTTAACAAGCTTGGCTCTCTTGAACGTCACCAGTTCCTTATGATATTTATCTACCTGCTCCTTAAGCTTGCTTAACCACTGCTGGGAGGTATCAGTTTGAAAAACCTCAGTTGTCTGAGTACGTGATGTAGCTATATCAGCCCTTACTTTCTTAAGATCAGCCCCAACCTCCTCAATGACAAAGAGGAGAAGGTCAAAGGAGCATTTGTTTAGGACAGTGCACCATCTGCTGCAGAAGGCTGGATTACTTCTCCCAATTGTGGGAATATTCTTTATACGAAAGCCCCTTGGCAGTTGTTTTTTCTGATAATAATCGGAAAGAAACTGCCCATGCAGCAGCAGGTCCACTTCCTTCTTTTGCAAGTTAAGTAATTTATGATACAGGTCAAGTGCACTTTCAGCTGGTAGACGTTCAAAATCACCAAACTCAGAGAGAACCCGATTAGCGTCATCATCAGTCAAAGCCAGCAACTCATGTTCAGCTGAGAATAGCAACTCAGCCGACACTAAACTCTCCATATATTCAAAGTACCAGAACTGCAGAGAAAAAACGTGCAATCCACGCCACTATTAATGATCTATTAGACTGTCTATGCCACTGGTTAGAAAAAATTAGAAAAATGGAAAAATCATAAAAAAATACAAACGCAAAAAAATGAACAAAGCAATCAAAAAACTAAGGAAAATTACTTAAATCATAAGTCCGTGATTCTCTGTCCACATCCACAGTGAGTTATTCATCTGGAATCCCACCATAGTCCATCCATCAAAACATAGGGACAATTGCACTTAAAAAGTCAATCCTTTCATCTTGGTGCCAGACCATAGGTAGCAAAGCACTTGCGACCATATATATTCTCGTACAGTCCACACTCTAGCCTTTTATATCACTTGCTGGGGTAGCATCCATATGGGCATGTGTCACTAGGACCAGTCCATTCAAATATAGAAGTACATATCAGGAGCACTCACCAGTCTTCATAAGCCTTATTTTATTAGTAGCATCAGGAAATCAGCATAGGGGTAGCAACGTTTCGGGACACGCAGGTCCCTTTGTCAAGATCACAAGCCAGTGTGAGTAACCCACTTTTATACCCATATAGCCCTCCCCTTCATTAGATAACCAGAAACACCTGTGTTATAATCAAAAAATTATGTACAAAAGCGCTGAATATATCAGCACAAACAACACTTATCATAACAAGACAACATATATAGACATACATCACAGTTATATTAAAATCAATGTGTAAACACTCACAGTAATATACTCAGACAGCACAGAAGCGCGGTTTGCGTTCCACTGCGCTATACTTCCTGTATTTGGAACGCATCTTCCGGTCACATGACCGGAAGTACATGATACTGCAGAGTAAAGCATCAGGAAAGCGTCCCCATGGCAACCCGATCTTTCTAATACATATCGGGCACTTCAATGCCACAATATTAGCCTTCCAATGCCAGAAGTACATACATAGATGCCTATAATAGCCAGTGATGTAACATTATGTATCATATTACAATATTCAACTAGCAAAGTAATATACAGTGAGTACACAATGAATGGAGTGCATCATATACCAGATATACGCGTGTGTCAATGTACAGATAATCTCCCCATGGAAAAATACATAAAAGCGCACAGTGTTTGAGCGCATATATGTGTGCGTGCACACAAGTGCGCACACACACATGCACACACCCCCAATAGCACGCACAGTGCTACATATATACATAGAGCTGGCAGCGGCGGTGAGGGGAAGGAGAGACGCTGCGCTCTCCTCCCCTCACATTTAGGGTTGACGGGGGCGAGTGGGGCATGATGCCCTGGCCGCCGGCAGCGCCCCCCTCTCCTGGGCCTGCCAAGGCGCCCAGGGCACGTGCCCCACTCGCCCTACCCTAGATACGCCTCTGCAAGTGATCCTATAAACCACGTACTCAGTATTGCAATTTACCAGTTGGTTAAGCCTATAGGTTCTGCCTGTATGTATCTCACAGCTAAATGTTTTTTTTTTTCCATATAGCTGCAACAAATGCATTTTGAACATGGAAAGCATCCTTTGGAAGGGATGAACCCCCCATGATTAGGGGTCTTCGTTTTCTCCCCCACTTTACTGGGTGCTATGATACTTTTCAGATTGTTAGCTCTACGGAATATAAATTCCGGTTTATTAGGTAGTTCTGGACCTAGGATAGGGTCTTTTTTTAGCAATCCCCAGTGTTTTTCCAATATCTTTCTTACGCTGTAATTCTCACAGTTGTACTGGGTTATGAAGGGTCGGGAATGTTGGTTTCTATCGGCAATGGATTTGTTCTTTGGAATTAGCATTGTTTCCCTTTCTCTATTTGCTGCTTTGTTCTTGGCTGTTTCTATTAGTTCTTTGTTGTATCCCCGTTCTAAGAATCTTTCTGTCAGAATGGAAGACTGTTCCCAGTAGTCTTTTAAAGTGGTACAGTTGCGTCTGATGTGCAGAAACTGTGCATAAGGTACTCCCTCTTTCCATCTTGGTAGATGGCAGCTATTCTGGGCGATATAGCTATTGGCATCGACTTCTTTGAAGTGTGTCTTCATATGTATCACATTGCCAGGAGTGCCCATCAATACTAGATCCAAGAACTCAATGGTTGTGGTATTCGTTTGATGGGTGAATTTGAGATTGAAGTCATTTTCATAAATGAAAATGAGAAATTGATCTATACTGGAGGGATCGCCACGCCAAATGAACAGGGGATCATCAATGTATCTCTGATAAAATAGTAAATTCTCCTTGTACTCTGATTGGTATATGAAAGACTCCTCCCATACGCCCATATATAAATTGGCGTAAGCCGGGGGAAATTTCGTCCCCATGGCTGTCCCTTGTACTTGCAAGTAGTGCTTCTGATTGTATTCAAAGAAATTGTGTTCTAGAATGAATTTAATGCTTTCGAGCATAAATTCCCTACTTAACATGGTGGTTCCCGGATCTTCTAAAAGGATTTTTTTCTATTGTTTCTAACCCTTTCGTATGTGGGATGGTAGAGTACAAAGATTGTACATCGATGGTCAACCATCTCATGTCCTCTGTCCATGTGACTGTGCTGAGTTTCTGGAGGACACTAGTGGAATCTTTCAGATGGGATTTTAACTGTAAAACGTAAGGTTGCAGTTTTATGTCCAAATAGTGGAACAAATTAGATGATAACGAGTTGATTCCTGCAACTATAGACCTTCCGGGAGGATTAGTCTTGTTCTTATGTACTTTGGGGATGTTGTAGAAAGTGGACATTGTCGGATACCTAATATAGAGGAAATCGAATTCTTCCTTGCAGATGACTTCGTTTTTTCGAAGCTCTCATTAGGAGAACTGACAGTTTTTATTGGTACAACACTGTAGGGTTCTCTAATAATTCTACATAAGTGATGTTATCATAGAGTGTATGCTTTCTTTGATAGTAGAACCACAGCTCCTCCTTTGTCTGCTCCCTTTATTACTAAGTCCTTATCCTCCTTCAAGGTTTCCATAGCCTTTTATATATATATATATATAATATATATATATATATATATATATATATATAAAAATGAAGTATAAAAAGCGCCTAATAGTGTTGGTGAATCACTCTTCGTGAAAAATTGTGATAATAAAACAGACAAAGTATAACAACTTAGCTGCGGATATTTCTGGTGGATGACTCTTAGAAACCGGACATGTAAAGGAGAGATAAAATTGACATAGTGTGTACTGTTTTTAAATTTCCACACTATGTCAATTTTATCTCTCCTTTACATGTCCGGTTTCTAAGAGTCATCCACCAGAAATATCCGCAGCTAAGTTGTTATACTTTGTCTGTTTTATTATCACAATTTTTCACGAAGAGTGATTCACCAACACTATTAGGCGCTTTTTATACTTCATTTTTTATATTTATCTTCATATTGTTTAAAAGCTGCCACTTACTTACTTGTGAGGAGTGTTAGGCCTGACTATATAGTCATTATATTCCTCTGTTTTAGGGGGTCTTACTGAATTTACCTAGGCGCTATCCTCTATTGTTTTACATATATATATATATATATATATATATATATATAGACCCAGATGTCCGGCTCCCTCGCCATACAAGTATACTGCGCCGGGTGCCCGTATCCATAATTGGTGATACAGCGTTCTTTTGGAAGCAGCACTCCTGGTGTCTAAATAAACCAGTCTTAGAGCACAATTAGCAATTGCCTTTGCTAATTGTGCTCTAAAACTGGTTTATTTAGACGCCAGGAGTGCTGCTTCAAAAAGAACGCTATATATATAAATATATATAAATGTACTTTTGCAGTTCGTCACTCTCAAGATCAAACTCACACTGTTGCCGGTGCCCTCATGGATTACTGCAAATAGACATGTTGATGCGGCACTCCTGGCTGGTAAATGAAAACTCACGACATCCATCTTGTGTCACAAGTTTGATGTTGTGAGTTTTCATTTACCAGCCAGGAGTGCCGCATCAACACGTGTAATATATATATATATATATATATATATATATATATATACATATACACACAGCACACAGCACACAGCTGGGATATATCAATTCCAGTGTTTCAATGTCATGATCTGATGATGTACCATCGGATGTCCAATGTTCAAGGTTTTATTATATGCTTTAAGGTGCATTTCTCAGATGCTTATATAGTGATTATACAATGAGTTATACAGTAATATGTACTTATTGTATTTTTCTGATTTATTGCCATCTTTTTCTATTTTTTTTTTTAACTTTATTGGTAGAACCATCTGTACTATCGACTTTTTATTTTTTTTAATGAATATTGGTGGTCATTCCGAGTTGTTCGCTCGCAAGCTGCTTTTAGTAGCTTTGCACACGCTAAGCCGCCGCCTACTGGGAGTGAATCTTAGCTTATCAAAATTGCGAACGAAAGATTAGCAAAATTGCGACTAGACACTTCTTAGCAGTTTCTGAGTAGCTTCAAACTTACTCGGCATCTGCGATCAGTTCAGTGCTTGTCATTCCTGGTTTGACGTCACAAACACACCCAGCGTTCGCCCAGACACTCCTCCGTTTCTCCAGCCACTCCCGCGTTTTTCCCTGAAACGGTAGCGTTTTTTCACACACACCCATAAAACGGCCTGTTTCCGCCTAGAAACACCCACTTCCTGTCAATCACACTACGATCATCAGAACGAAGAAAAAACCTCGTAATGCCGTGAGTAAAATACCTAACTGCATAGCAAATTTACTTGGCGCAGTCGCAGTGCGAACATTGCGCATGCGCAGTTAGCGGAAAATCGCTGCGATGCGAAGAAAAATACAGAGCGAACAACTCGGAATGACCCCCTTTGTACCTTGTCATGAGTCCCCTATACTTTACCTTGTCATATGCTGCTGTATACATATTTGTGTTCCATTTCAGTACATAGATCCCCTCCAGCTCCCATCCTTACTTTGACAGCTGGTCATCCTCTCTCTGCGCGCCCAAACTTCCACTGCAGGACAGGCCTTCTGCATATATTTTAGATATATATATGTGTGTATGTATATGTATGTACAGTACTGTATATGACTATAGAGCATGATTATTTAAGGGATTGCAGAAAATCCTCTGAAAACTGCAGTTGTATTAAGATTTCAGCCTTAAGTATCCCTTGCATTTATGTACTGTATATGCTACATTCCAAGCGGTCCGTGATAGGCTTATAGGGGGACTGAGTTATGGCTCCCGTTAGTGAACACCATCCTTAGATGACATTAGTCATTATAGCTTTAGGGTGCAAAATCGCATGCGCATCAAACAAGCTGGATCCAAATCCAGAAGTAAAGTGACAAGCTGCAGCTTTTATAGTAATATAGTGACCTCTCTCTCTCTCTCTCTCTCTCTCTCTCTCTCACTCTCTCTCTCTCTCTCTCTCTCTCTTGCTCATATACTGAGTGATTGCAAAAGGACCATTATGTATATGTAATGCTTTTTTGTTTTTAAATTTATACTTATCTTTTTTCACTCAATATCCCACATTTGATTTGTTCAGCAAAAAGCTTTTTAACTAACGTATTGCATTAAACAGTATTTTGGTATAGTGTTCCTTTGAAATATTTATGTATTATCTCCTTAAAGGTACTTGTAGCCCTTAGGTGGAAATCTTCCCAGCATGATTTTTTATGATATTCTGACTGTAATAATATGGATGGTGTTAATGGGAGATATTTTCAGTAAGATTTGAATATGACATGTTCAATTAATTATGTGGAATGTATTTTACATCTCGCCACATGTTAGTCATCCTGTTGGAAATCCACATGCCTGCCTTCACTCTGACAGAACCTTCCTCCCAGGCAATTATAGCTTTGTTTTTTTGATCTGCATTCACTACATTTTTGCAATACCTTCTGTGACAAAATCTGCATTGATAAATCCTGCACCTGATGAACCAAAAACACAAATGCAGCAATAACCGGAGTGTTTACTTCTATCTTTATCTCTTTAGCATTGTGCTATATGTGTCATACAGATGTAATTTTGCTTAGAATAATAATCACTATGGGTTGGAAAAGGGGGGCCGTGCATTAACCTTTACATCAATATCTTGGTTCTAGACCAAGTAGAGCTATTTGTGAGCCTCCACCAAATACCGCAACTAGCTCAGACGTAGGTAATTGTCGTATGAAAAAACAGGCTGTAATTTTAATTAATGCTTAGCCCTTTATAATCATTTATTTGCTAAATAGCAGGAATATGGTGTGTGTGTGTGTGTGTGTGTGTGTGTGTGTGTGTGTGTGTGTGTGTGTGTGTGTGTGTGTGTGTGTGTGTGTGTATAATACCTGGGGAACAATCAGTACTGTCTTTCAATGTAAAGTTACGTGACTAAACTCCCTCCGCTACAGCAAGTTAAGGCCGGGCCGTACACACTGGGCGATAATAGTGATCGATATGAGCGTTCTCATTCATATCGGTCAGTGTGTAGGCACCAACGATGAACGATGCTCATGAAGTGAGGTCATGAGCAGTAACTGGAAGATCAGTAGCCAAAGGCCACGGTCAATTACAGAAGGCAATATCAATGCTCAAGAACACAGATAAAGCTAAAGCTATCTCCTCAATATGCTTTTTCAAATAGGTCAAGTGGTGGGGAGCATATTGGGTCGCATCACTTGTAAACTTGCGAGCAGGGCCTTCCTACCTCTATGACTGTTTGTTATCACCCAGTTTGTTATATCATTGTTATTTCCAATTGTAAAGCGCAACGGAATTTGCTGCGCTATATAAGAAACTAAATAAATAAATCACTGTGGCCCTGTTCTCTACTGTACAATGCTGCAATTCGCTTCATCATGCAGGAAGGTGTGGCATGGTCATGATGGAAATTACGTCTTCAAGCTCTGGACCACCCTCTTGCTGGTTTACATTCACTGGAGTCCAGGACAGCTGCTCAAAATTCATAAGTCTCTTGAACAGTACGTGGGGAGTAGGGACGTATGCCTTTCCTATATGTCCCTGACATTTGTGAATGTGCACCAACTGCAGGAGGATGACCAGCACAGACCAGCTTTAAATACAAAACAAAATACAAAATAATGGGCAAACAGTTTCCCTTCTGCTCAGTGGTTTACCTCCAAATGCCATCAGAGTAACTATACCTTCTGGTGGTGACTGTGAAATATTCCCCTACCGCAGGGCTGGTGCAACTTTTGCTGGTGCACCTGAAGACACGCTGGAAAGAAATGCACTTAACGTGCTGCAAGTTGGCTTCTTATTTATTTAAAAATCAGATTAGGCTGTAAAAGATGCAGCCACACCTATGGCCATCTCTGAATCAGGCCCCCAGTGATCACAAAATCAGACCAGCAGGAGCCTTTGCATAATCAGCCTGTCAGACCCCCCTGGATACATGTGCAGGTGTGTGGTACACTGCATATTTATTCTTGGATTAGTCTGTGTTAGTAGCAGACATGTCCCGTCAGGAGTGCTTGTTTGTCATTCTCTCATTGTGCCTATGTAATGTCAATATATTATGCTCCATTATTGCACTTTATGTTTACAAGGCAAAAAACAAACAGAGGAAATACACACATCCACTACCTACTGTCATGAAATTCATCTTCCCAGTTCTTAACATTTATTATTTCTAACAGGATTTTTTGAAGGTGTCTCAGCCCCTTTGTCCAGTTCATATAATGGAAGAAACTGTGTATGAATATGCAGAACTTTCTTTAAAAACAAATGTAAACCTAAAAAGGGAAAATAGGGGACGGCGGTGCTGTAGACTCTCAGATGATGTGACCGGTTCTAATGAACCCTGAAGAAGCGTTATAGTTGGGAGAGCTCATCGGCATTTACTGCCACTTTTCGACTTCCAACTCCCATACTGTAGTGTTCATACTTCATTCCCTTCCAGTAGTGCTTGTTGGCCGATCAGGTAGGAATCTCTGGAGGCAAGGTGCTGCACCCAAGCTGCTTATAATATAGGATGGCACTCTCTGAGTGATGCTAGCTCCCATGGAAACAAGTCTGGGCAAGAAACTTGGGGAGAAAATCCCCCAGCCCAGACTTATAGGTGCCAGTACTGAGTTCCCCAGGCAGCTGGTGATACACTGACGTGGAGGATTGGAGGCAGACACACATCCATGCCACTAAAGTAAATGTAAAAATAAAGTTATAGAACCTGGCAGATGCTTATATACAGATTAACATCAGTTGGGATTGATTTAGGGGGATCTGAGTAGGCTGACCCCCACCAGTCCTGTGTGGGGAAAAACTGTATAAAAGAGGCTTGTAGTCCATGTAAAGATGTCTCAGTGTTACCTTCCAGCGGTGTGTAGGCGCTTACAGGAGCAGCACTTATTAGTGCTACAGTATATGAGCCAGTAATCATTATTACTACCTGTATCCTGCTTATTCCTTCTGTATTCCTCTAATCACACTTTAATCCTTCCCTGTACTGGCTGTCCTGCATTGGGCCCTGCACTGACCTTATTACAGCTTAAACTTGAGGAGACCAGGTTCAGACTAAAGTCTTCAATGTCTATACTGGTTATAATTAAGGGGGCAATTCAGACCTGATCGCTGGGCTGCAAACTTTGCTGTCCTGTGTTTGGATAGTCGCTGCCTCCAGGGGAGTGTAAATTCGCTGTGCAAGTGTGCAATCCCATGTGTACGTCGAGCTGCTAAAATCCATTTTGTGCAGTCTCTGCGCAGCCCAGGACTTACTCCTACAGTGTGATCAGAACAGGCTGATTGGGGCCAGAGCTGACGTCAGACACCCTCCCTAAAAACGCTTGGACACGCCTGCATTTTTCTGGACACTCCCAATAAACGCTCAGTTACAACCCACAAACGGCTTTCTCCTGTCAATCTCCTTGCAAACGCCCATGCAGTCGGATTTCTCGCACCATCCCGTCGCTGACCGGCGATGTCCTTTGTTGCTGTCTGACGCGTGTGCGCATTGCGGTGCATGCGCAGTTAGTACATGATCGCCCGCTGTACGAAAACGAACGGCAGCAATCAGGTCTGAATGACCCCATAAGTACAAAAAAATCCAAACAACATACAATTGCTACAAGGCCTATCACTACCACAAAGGAGGCACTAACCTTTTTCCATTCCCATACCTGGAGAATTAAGCAATAAGCTTTCAGAATGATTTTCTGGGGCGCAATTGCTATAAATGCAAGGAAGTAATTCAGATATTTTTTATTTTATTTTTACCTAATGCCTATGAAGTATATTTATTATGATACGATGCTAAATAAATGCCCTGAGTCTTCTGAATACAACAATATCAAATTTGCCTATGTAGACATTGGAATAAAGAACACTATAGATGATGAAACCAATGCAACAAAAAAGCCAAGTATTTTTCTGGTGCTTAAGGTGCAAATCACCCGCTGTCATGAAGGGGTTACTCCATTTTCTTTACACTTGTTTGTGCACTGAAATATCTAATGGAAAGTCCCTACCTTCCAATAACTCAATCTTCCAGGAATCCTTCTTCTACTGTTATATTCCACCCACACTATTTAATCTTTAAACAGCAGAGGGTTTTTTCCCTTCTTTTTAGTAATTTATTTAACCATTTAACTGTCTGCGATCTTTACACTGATATATAGTATTCGTTACACTTTAAAAGGTAACATAATTTCAACCGTCTTAATTGAACTTCTGAAAAATAGCATTTACCTGGCGGGTCTGTGTGTTATTCTCCCACCCACTCGGGTTTTAGAGCAGATCACGGGCGTCTGCTGATACAGAACACTGACCTGCTGACAGATTCATTGTACGCCTGTTTCCACCGTGTCAGTGCAGAACATGTTATTCTGATGGATAGAGTCCTACAATCAGCCTCACGTTGATTAGTAATGGCGACACTCCAGGAATTGTTATCTGGGAATAATCTTCAAATAATCCACTTCATGGGGAATGGATTTCTGCAAAATGCAATTTACCTGGCAGCCCCTTGAGCCATTTACATACCATGCAAATGGCTCCTGATGCTTTGTGTGCACCCACCAGGCAGTGGAGCTGCATAATAAGACAAATATGGAGGCCCTAAATAAGTCATTTTGGGGGGAATCAGATTTTACTTGTTTTAAGTTGAATTGTACATTAACCACAAAAATGAGGGCTGATGCTGCAGATACATTATGCTGAATGTAACATTTGCCTGATTCCGATATGGTTAATATTGCACAGCCACAGGGAAGTAACTGTGTAATATTATACATCACATTTTCTAATGCAGGAGGAGGCATCTGCAGGAATGAGACGCCTGCTGCCAGCATTTTCAATATGAGTGCTGCATCCGAAGACACAACCCTCAGCCAGTCTGCGTAAGCTGAAACTTATTCAGACCGGCCATTAGAACAACTCTACCGGGTCCGGGAAGTCTGCGCTGTGCCCAGCACACCTACAGAATAGGGCGACATGTCACCATTGGACCTGGTCATCGTCTCCCCAAAATGTTGCAGCATGTCAATCATGTTTCAGCGAATTGGGGAATGCGAGCGTTCACGCAGGACCCGTTCTGCGCATGCTCAGTTCCCCCACCATCGGATTTGTAGTAGAGATGAGCGGGTTCGGTTCCTCTGAATCCGAACCCGCCCGAACTTCATGTTTTTTTTCACGGGTCCGAGCGACTCGGATCTTCCCGCCTTGCTCGGTTAACCCGAGCGCGCCCGAACGTCATCATCACGCTGTCGGATTCTCGCGAGGCTCGGATTCTATCGCGAGACTCGGATTCTATATAAGGAGCCGCGCGTCGCCGCCATTTTCACACGTGCATTGAGAGTCATAGGGAGAGGACGTGGCTGGCGTCCTCTCCGTTTAGAGAAGAGAGAGACACAGTATTTTGGGGAGCATTATTAGGAGGAGTACTACTATACTGTATACTACTATACTACTTGCTGAAGTGATATTTATACTAGATTAGATAATAGATAGTGTGACTGTAAGTGTATTATCTGACTTGTGGGGGAGACACTGACAGTGGGGAGCAGTTAGAGTCTGAGAGCAGGACTCAGGAGTACATATAACGTACAGTGCACACTTTTGCTGCCAGAGTCAGTGCCACACTGCCATTGTTGTGACCACACTGACCACCAGTATAATAATATATTTTGTGATTGTCTGCTTAGGCCTCGGAGTACTAGTTGCAAGTTGCAACGTGACCTGAAGTGACCACCAGTTTAATAATCAATCACCACCAGTTTAATATATATATATATATATATATATATATATAATTGTATATAATATATATATATATATATATAATATTGTATACCACCTACCCGTGGTTTTTTTTTTTTTTCATTCTTCTTTATACATACTACTATAGTAGCTTACTGTAGCAGTCTGCGGTGCTGTGCTGACCTGACAGTGTCCAGCAGGTCCGTCATCAGTCATTACATAATAAATATATATAGTACCTGTCCGGCTGCAGTACTAGTGATATTATATTGATTTCATCTCATTATCAATAATTTATCATCCAGTCTAGACTCTATATTAGCAGCAGACACAGTACGTTAGTCCACGGCTGTAGCTACCTCTGTGTCGGCACTCGGCAGTCCATCCATAATTGTATACCACCTACCCGTATTTTTTTTTTTTCTTTCTTCTTTGTACATACTACTATAGAGTATAGTAGCTTACTGTAGCAGTCTGCGGTGCTGCTGAGCTGACAGTGTCCAGCAGGTCCGTCATCAGTCATCATTACCTAATAAATATATTATCTACCTGTCCGGCTGCAGTACTAGTGATATTATATATACATACATATATATATTGATTTCATCTCATTATCAATCATCCAGTCTATATTAGCAGCAGACACAGTACGTTAGTCCACGGCTGTAGCTACCTCTGTGTCGGCACTCGGCAGTCCATCCATAATTGTATACCACCTACCCGTGGTTTTTTTTTTTCTTTCTTCTTTGTACATACTAGAGATGAGCGAGGTTCGGTTTTACTCGGTTTTACTCGGTTTTACTCGGTTCTCAAAACGGCATCTTATTGGCTATCCAAAACACGTGACATCCGTGAGCCAATAAGATGCCGTTTTGAGAACCGAGTAAAACCGAGTAAAACCGAGTAAAACCGAATCCGCTCATCACTAGACTACATACTACTATAGTATAGTAGCTTACTGTAGCAGTCTGCGGTGCTGCTGAGCTGACAGTGTCCAGCAGGTCCGTCATCAGTCATCATTACCTAATAAATATATTATCTACCTGTCCGGCTGCAGTACTAGTGATATTATATATACATACATATATATATATTGATTTCATCTCATTATCAATCATCCAGTCTATATTAGCAGCAGACACAGTACGTTAGTCCACGGCTGTAGCTACCTCTGTGTCGGCACTCGGCAGTCCATCCATAATTGTATACCACCTACCCGTGGTTTTTTTTTTTTCTTTCTTCTTTGTACATACTACTATAGTATAGTAGCTTACTGTAGCAGTCTGCGGTGCTGCTGAGCTGACAGTGTCCAGCAGGTCCGTCATCAGTCATCATTACCTAATAAATATATTATCTACCTGTCCGGCTGCAGTACTAGTGATATTATATATACATACATATACAGGTTGAGTATCCCATATCCATATATTCCGAAATACGGAATATTCCGAAATACTGACTTTTTTGAGTGAGAGTGAGATAGTGAAACCTTTGTTTTTTGATGTCTCAATGTACACAAACTTTGTTTAATACACAAAGTTATTAAAAATATTGTATTAAATGACCTTTAGGCTGTGTGTATAAGGTGTATATGAAACATAAATGAATTGTGTGAATGTAGACACACTTTGTTTAATGCACAAAGTTATTAAACATATTGGCTAAAATGACCTTCAGGCTGTGTGTATAAGGTGTATATGTAACATAAATGCATTCTGTGCTTAGATTTAGGTCCCATCACCATGATATCTCATTATGTTATGCAATTATTCCAAAATACGGAAATATCCCATATCCAAAATATCTCTGGTCCCAGGCATTTTGGATAAGGGAGACTCAACCTGTATATATATTGATTTCATCTCATTATCATCCAGTCTATATTAGCAGCAGACACAGTACGGTAGTCCACGGCTGTAGCTACCTCTGTGTCGGCACTCGGCAGTCCATCCATAATTGTATACCACCTACCCGTGGTTTTTTTTTTTTTTTCACAGTCGTGTGGCAGACCCTGTCACTGAAATGATGGGTTGGTTAAAGTGTGCATGTCCTGTTTATACAACATAAGGGTGGGTGGGAGGGCCCAAGGACAATTCCATCTTGCACCTCTTTTTTCTTTAATTTTTCTTTGCGTCATGTGCTGTTTGTGGAATGTTTTTTGGAAGGGCCATCCTGCGTGACACTGCAGTGCCACTCCTAGATGGGCCCGGTGTTTGTGTCGGCCACTAGGGTCGCTTATCTTACTCACACAGCTACCTCATTGCGCCTCTTTTTTTCTTTGCGTCATGTGCTGTTTGGGGAGGGTTTTTTGGAAGGGCCATCCTGCGTGACACTGCAGTGCCACTCCTAGATGGGCACGGTGTTTGTGTCGGCCACTAGGGTCGCTTATCTTACTCACACAGCTACCTCATTGCGCCTCTTTTTTTCTTTGCGTCATGTGCTGTTTGGGGAGGGTTTTTTGGAAGGGCCATCCTGCGTGACACTGCAGTGCCACTCCTAGATGGGCCCGGTGTTTGTGTCGGCCACTAGGGTCGCTTATCTTACTCACACAGCTACCTCATTGCGCCTCTTTTTTTCTTTGCGTCATGTGCTGTTTGGGGAGGGTTTTTTGGAAGGGCCATCCTGCGTGACACTGCAGTGCCACTCCTAGATGGGCACGGTGTTTGTGTCGGCCACTAGGGTCGCTTATCTTACTCACACAGCTACCTCATTGCGCCTCTTTTTTTCTTTGCGTCATGTGCTGTTTGGGGAGTGTTTTTTGGAAGGGCCATCCTGCGTGACACTGCAGTGCCACTCCTAGATGGGCCCGGTGTTTGTGTCGGCCACTAGGGTCGCTTATCTTACTCACACAGCTACCTCATTGCGCCTCTTTTTTTCTTTGCGTCATGTGCTGTTTGGGGAGTGTTTTTTGGAAGGGCCATCCTGCGTGACACTGCAGTGCCACTCCTAGATGGGCACGGTGTTTGTGTCGGCCACTAGGGTCGCTTAGCTTAGTCATCCAGCGACCTAGGTGCAAATTTTAGGTCTAAAAATAATATTGTGAGGTGTGAGGTATTCAGAATAGACTGAAAATGAGTGGAAATTATGGTTTTTGAGGTTAATAATACTTTGGGATCAAAATGACCCCCAAATTCTATGATTTAAGCTGTTTTTTAGTGTTTTTTAAAAAAAACACCCGAATCCAAAACACACCCGAATCCGACAAAAAAAATTCGGTGAGGTTTTGCCAAAACGCGGTCGAACCCAAAACACGGCCGCGGAACCGAACCCAAAACCAAAACACAAAACCCGAAAAATTTCAAGTGCACATCTCTAATTTGTAGGAAAACCATTGGGTTTGCGTACAAATCCGGATCAGGCCCATAGTTCTGATGTTTGTAAACAAGTTGCTTGTGGTACAGAGAGATTATCTTTTCCTGTATTGCAGCAATCACTCCCAGTATAATACAGTAATACTGTATTCCTAGATACGTTTCTCCTCCTCTTCATAATAGTGTGTCTGTATTTATTATATAAAAAAACAAGTTTACAAAAATGTATATTAATAGTGCACGTAATTTCCTTTCCCACAATCTTCCTCTTTCATGTACAGCTGCCTCACCCATTTCTTGCTTCAAACACTATAAATGCCCTGACACTCTCAGCCCAGCGTAATCCTCCACACCTGGCCATCGCCTGCATGACCTCACAGCATTTCCCACGAGAGTGTATGCTAGAGAGTGTATACTCCTTCCACAGCTCGTTTGCTTTGTTTACATTTGACATGTCATTTTACACATCTGACCTTAATTATTTTATACTATTATTTTTGACTCGTCACTGGCTGGGTCGCTAGGTATTGTGTCTGGAGCCTGCAGGGGTTTTTTTTCTCTCCTGTTTCTTAACCCATCTCTCTCTCCTTTCTCTATCTCTTCCCTCCCCAATTTCTTTCTCATTCCTTCCCACATCTTCCTGCAGAATAACTATCCCTCCACCATCTCTGTCTCCTTCCCTTCCCCATCTCTTTCTTCTCAACTCTCTCCTAGGACTGTTTCCTTCAGCAGGGAGTTTGGAGGAAGCGCCCAGTTTGAGGTCTTCTTCCTCCAGTGGGGAGTACTGTGTCCTGACAGGTAGCCACTGGGGCCCACTTCCAGCCCTCTACTTAGTCTTTGCTATACAGACATTACCATCATTATAAAATACATATGCATAGTACATGGTACTGACATGTACTATGTCGATACGATAGTGACACTGCTTAACACCAAATATTACCCGTTTGGCTTCACGTGTCTAGATTGAGTATTCTGTTGGCGAATGTTTATTAAGCTTGGAGCAGTTTGATCTCACGTTTTCTTGCAGCCCTGATTAACACCCCAACTGTTTCTGATTGACCACATTAGTAAACATCTGGGGGAGATGCACTAAACCTTGGAGATTGATAAAGTGGAGAGACATAAAGTACCAGCCAATAAGCTCGTAACTGGAGCTGGTTGGTTGGTAGTTTATCTCTCTCCACTTTATCATTCTCCAAGGCTTAGTACATCTGCCCCCTGGAGTTGTACACCTGCGGCTGTCTGTAAACATCTTTGTGCTTAGTAGGGAATAGTGGCCTGAGGCTTGCTAACACAGTTTCTGGCCTATATAAGCATCTTACTGTGAGTAGCGCATTGACAGTGTTGTCTCTATGACCCAGCACTCTGTAGCTGTTCCTGGCTATCTTACTGTGTTTGACTCCTGACTTACAGATGGAACCTTTCTGATTCTTCACCCCTGGCTCTCAGATGACTACCACTATGGCTCCTGACCATTGGCTATTGGATGATTAAGCTCACTGGCTCTAACCCCCCGGCTATTCTCTGTACTTGCTATTGCTTGAGTCCTCAGGCTCACTCCTGTACTTAAAAGTACAGTACAACTTGCCGTTTTTGGCATTGGAAAGGAATCCACCAATAAGTATCTTCCATGCAAAGACTATAATTCCTGACACAGGCCGTGCAAAGTGCTAATAATTAACGCATCAAAACAAAGCAGTAATTAGATTAACACAAAACTGCAAATCCTACAGTATATACAGATGTGTCCTCCTACGTCTAGCCTCAATACACCATGCAGTGAGCCGCCAGGTCCCGTGCTAATCTGCTAGCATAAGGCATCTTTTTTTTTTTGTGCCGAAAATGCACAATATGACTAGGATGCACAGGAGACTGTGCTGATTAATGTGATATATGACACTTGTATACTGTGTGTGAATGAGGGAGGCGCAGGTGAGGAAACATGTGGATACACCGATCCACATGTTTTTAGCTCCTGCTGAAGTTTTTGCCTAGATGAAAAAATGGCCCTGCTATTGAATAGGACGAACCCCCATTCGCTCTAAAAATAGTGATAAGTCCTATTTCTCTGACGTCCTAAGTGGATGCTGGGACTCCGTAAGGACCATGGGGAATAGCGGCTCCGCAGGAGACTGGGCACAACTAAAGAAAGCTTTAGGACTACCTGGTGTGCACTGGCTCCTCCCCCTATGACCCTCCTCCAGACGTCAGTTAGAATCTTGTGCCCGGCCGAGCTGGATGCACACTAGGAGGCTCTCCTGAGCTCCTAGAAAGAAAGTAATAGTTTAGGTTTTTTATTTTCAGTGAGATCTGCTGGCAACAGACTCACTGCTACGAGGGACTAAGGGGAGAAGAAGCGAACCTACCTGCTTGCAGCTAACTTGGGCTTCTTAGGCTACTGGACACCATTAGCTCCAGAGGGATCGAACACAGGGCTCGACCTCGATCGTCCGGTCCCGGAGCCGCGCCGCCGTCCCCCTTACAGAGCCAGAAGCAAGAAGTTGGTCCGGAAAATCGGCGGCAGAAGACTTCGGTCTTCAACAAGGTTGCGCACAGCACTGCAGCTGTGCGCCATTGCTCCTCATGCACACCTCACACTCTGGTCACTGATGGGTGCAGGGCGCTGGGGGGGGGGGCGCCCTGAGCAGCAATATAATATACCTTGGCTGGCAAATCTACACCATATATAGTCAGGAAGGCTATATAGGTGTAAAAATACCCCTGCCAGAGAACCAGTAAAAGCAGGAGAAAGTCAGTTGAAATAGGGGCGGGGCTTCTCCCTCAGCACACTGGCGCCATTTTCTCTTCACAGTGCAGCTGGAAGACAGCTCCCCAGGCTCTCCCCTGTAGTTTTCAGGCTCAAAGGGTTAAAAAGAGAGGGGGGGCACTAAATTTAGGCGCAGTATTACATATATATAAGCAGCTATAGGGGAAAAATCACTCAGTTATAGTGTTAATCCCTGTGTTATATAGCGCTCTGGTGTGTGCTGGCATACTCTTCCTCTGTCTCCCCAAAGGGCTTTTGTGGGGTCCTGTCCTCAGTCAGAGCATTTCCTGTGTGTGTGCGGTGTGTCGGTACGGCTGTGTCGACATGTTTGATGAGGAGGCTTATGTGGAGGCGGAGCAGGTGCCGATAAATGTGATGTCACCCCCTGCGGGGCCGACACCTGAATGGATGGTAATGTGGAAGGAATTACGTGACAGTGTCGACTCTTTACATAAGAGATTTGACAACATAACAGATGTGGGACAGCCGGCTTCTCAGCTCGTGCCTGCCCATGCGTCTCAAAAGCCATCAGGGGCTCTAAAACGCCCGCTACCTCAGATGGCAGACACAGACGTCGACACGGATACCGACTCCAGTGTCGACGACGAGGAGACTACTGTACATTCCAATAGAGCCACCCGTTATATGATTGCGGCAATGAAAAATGTCTTGCACATTTCTGATGTTACCCCAGGTACCAAAAAAAGGGTATAATGTTTGGGGAGAAAAAACTACCAGTGGTTTTTCCCCCATCTGATAAATTAAATGAAGCGTGTGAAGAAGCGTGGGCTTCCCCTGATAAAAAGTTACTAATGGCGTACCCTTTCCCGCCAGAGGACAGGTTACGCTGGGAGACACCCCCTAGGGTGGATAAAGCGCTCACACGACTATCAAAGAAGGTGGCACTGCCGTCTCCGGACACGGCCGCCCTCAAGGAACCTGCCGATAGAAAGCAGGAGGCTATCCTGAAGTCTGTTTATACACACTCAGGCATTATACTGCGACCAGCTATTGCTTCAGCATGGATGTGCAGTGCTGCAGCTGCGTGGTCAGATTCCCTGTCAGAAAATATTGATACCTTAGACAGGGACACTATATTGCTAACCATAGAGCATATAAAAGACGCGGTTCTGTATATGAGAGATGCACAGAGGGATATTTGCCGGCTGGCATCTAGAATAAATGCACTGTCCATTTCTGCCAGAAGGGGTTTATGGACCCGGCAGTGGACAGGGGATGCAGATTCTAAAAGGCACATGGAAGTTTTGCCTTACAAGGGTGAGGAGTTATTTGGGGATGGTCTCTCGGACCTAGTTTCCACAGCGACAGCTGGAAAATCAGCATTTTTACCCCATGTCCCCTCACAGCAAAAGAAAGCACCGTAATATCAGGTACAGTCCTTTCGGCCCCAGAAAGGCAAGCGGGTTAAAGGCGCGTCCTTTCTGCCCAGAGGCAGAGGTAGAGGGAAAAAGCTGCAAAATACAGCCAGTTCCCAGGAACAAAAGTCCTCCCCCGCTTCCGCTAAGTCCACAGCATGACGCTGGGGCTCCACTGGCGGAGCCAGGTGCGATGGGGGCCCGTCTCAAGTGCTTCAGTGATCAGTGGGCTTGCTCACAGGTGGATCCCTGGATTCTACAAGTAGTGTCTCAGGGATACAAGCTGAAATTCGAGACGTCTCCCCCTCGCCGTTTCCTAAAATCTGCCTTGCCAACGTCTCCCTCAGACAGGGAGGCTGTGATAGAGGCAATTCACAAGCTGTATTCGCAGCAGGTGATAGTCAAGGTACCCCTCCTTCAACAAGGAAGGGGTTACTATTCCACAATGTTTGTGGTACCGAAACCGGACGGTTCGGTGAGACCCATTTTAAATTTAAAATCTTTGAACACGTATATGAAATGGTTCAAGTTCAAGATGGAATCGCTCAGGGCGGTTACCTCAAGCCTGGAGGAAGGGGATTACATGGTATCACTGGACATCAAGGATGCTTACCTGCATGTCCCCATTTACTCTCCTCACCAGGAGTACCTCAGATTTGTGGTACAGGACTGTCATTACCAATTCCAGACGCTGCCGTTTGGTCTGTCCACGGCACCGAGGGTGTTTACCAAGGTAATGGCCGAGATGATGATACTCCTGCGAAAAAAGGGAGTTATAATTATCCCGTACTTGGACGATCTCCTGATAAAAGCAAGGTCCAAGGAACAGTTGTTGATCGGAGTAGCACTTGCTCGGCAGGTGCTACAACAGCACGGCTGGATCCTGAATATTCCAAAGTCGCAGCTGGTTCCTGCAACACGTCTATTGTTCCTGGGGATGGTTCTGGACACAGAACAGAAAAGGGTGTTTCTCCCGGAGGAGAAGGACAAGGAGTTGTCATCTCTAGTCAGAGACCTCCTAAGACCAAAACAGGTGTCGGTGCACCACTGCACGCGAGTCCTGGGAAAGATGGTAGCTTCTTACGAAGCAATTCCGTTCGGAAGGTTCCATGCACGGATCTTTCAGTGGGATCTGTTGGACAAGTGGTCCGGATCGCATCTTCAGATGCATCAGAGGATAACCCTGTCTGCACGGACCAGGGTGTCTCTACTGTGGTGGCTGCAGAGTGCTCATCTTCTGGAGGGCCGCAGATTCGGCATACAGGACTAGGTCCTGGTAACCACGGATGCCAGCCTTCGAGGCTGGGGAGCAGTCACACAGGGAAGAAATTTCCAGGGACTATGGTCAAGCCAGGAAATGTCCCTACACATAAATATTCTGGAACTAAGAGCCAATTACAATGCCCTAAGTCAGGCAAGACCCCTGCTTCAAAGTCAGCCAGTACTGATTCAGTCAGACAACATCACGGCGGTTGCCCATGTAAACCGACAGGGCGGCACGAGAAGCAGGATGGCGATGGCAGAAGCCACGAGGATTCTCCGATGGGAAATCACGTGTTAGCACTGTCGGCAGTGTTTATTCCGGGAGTGGACAACTGGGAAGCAGACTTCCTCAGCAGACACGACCTCCACCCGGGAGAGTGGGGACTTCATCCAGAAGTCTTCCGGCTGATTACAAACCGATGGGAATGGCCACAGGTGGACATGATGGCGTCCCGCCTCAACAAAAAGCTAGAAAACTATTGCGCCAGGTCAAGGGACCCTCAGGCGATAGCGGTGGACGCTCTAGTGACACCGTGGTTGTACCGGTCGGTTTATGTGTTTCCTCCTCTTCCTCTCATACCAAGGGTGCTGAGGATAATAAGAAGGAGAAGAGTAAGAACTATAATCATTGTTCCGGATTGGCCAAGAAGAGCTTGGTACCCAGAACTTCAAGAAATGATCTCAGAGGACCCATGGCCTCTACCGCTCAGACAAGACCTGCTGCAGCAGGGGCCTTGTCTGTTCCAAGACTTACCGCGGCTGCGTTTGACGGCATGGCGGTTGAACACCAGATCCTGAAGGAAAAGGGCATTCCGGAGGAAGTCATTCCTACGCTGATCAAAGCCAGGAAGGACGTGACCGCAAAACATTATCACCGCATATGGCGAAAATATGTTGCTTGGTGTGAGGCCAGGAAGGCCCCAACGGAGGAATTTCAACTGGGTCGATTCCTGCACTTCCTACAGTCAGGGGTGACTATGGGCCTCAAGTTGGGGTCCATTAAGGTCCAGATTTCGGCTCTGTCGATTTTCTTCCAAAAAGAACTGGCTTCCCTGCCGGAAGTTCAGACTTTTGTTAAAGGAGTGCTGCATATTCAGCCTCCTTTTGTGCCTCCAGTGGCACCTTGGGATCTCAACGTGGTGTTGGATTTCCTTAAATCGCATTGGTTTGAGCCACTTAAAACCGTGGAGTTAAAATATCTCACGTGGAAAGTGGTCATGCTATTGGCCCTGGCTTCGGCCAGGCGTGTGTCAGAGTTGGCGGCTTTGTCATGTAAAAGCCCTTATCTGATTTTCCATATGGATAGGGCGGAATTGAGGACTCGTCCCCAATTTCTGCCTAAGGTGGTTTCAGCGTTTCATTTGAACCAACCTATTGTGGTGCCTGCGGCTACTCGGGACTTGGAGGATTCCAAGTTGCTGGATGTAGTCAGGGCCCTTAAAATTTATGTTTCCAGAATGGCTGGAGTCAGGAAAACTGACTCGCTGTTTATCCTCTACGCACCAAACAAGATGGGTGCTACTGCTTCAAAGCAGACTATTGCTCGCTGGATATGTAGCACAATTCAGCTTGCACATTCTGCGGCGGGACTGCCGCATCCTAGATCAGTAAAAGCCCATTCCACGAGGAAGGTGGGCTCTTCTTGGGCGGCTGCCCGAGGGGTCTCGGCTTTACAACTTTGCCGAGCTGCTACTTGGTCGGGGTCAAACACATTTGCAAGATTTTACAAGTTTGACACCCTGGCTGAGGAGGACCTGGAGTTCGCTCATTCGGTGCTGCAGAGTCATCCGCACTCTCCCGCCCCTTTGGGAGCTTTGGTATAATCCCCATGGTCCTTACGGAGTCCCAGCATCCACTTAGGACGTCAGAGAAAATAAGATTTTACTCACCGGTGAATCTATTTCTCGTAGTCCGTAGTGGATGCTGAGCGCCCATCCCAAGTGCGGATTGTCTGCAATACTTGTACATAGTTATTGTTAACAAAAGGGTTATTGTTGAGAGCCATCTGTGCAGAGGCTCCGTTGTTGTCATACTGTTAACTGGGTATAATATCACGAGTTGTACGGTGTGATTGGTGTGGCTGGTATGAGTCTTACCCGGGATTCAAAATCCTTCCTTATTGTGTCAGCTCTTCCGGGCACAGTATCCTAACTGACGTCTGGAGGAGGGTCATAGGGGGAGGAGCCAGTGCACACCAGGTAGTCCTAAAGCTTTCTTTAGTTGTGCCCAGTCTCCTGCGGAGCCGCTATTCCCCATGGTCCTTACGGAGTCCCAGCATCCACTACGGACTACGAGAAATAGATTTACCGGTGAGTAAAATCTTATTATTTTCTCCAAGGTGAAAAAAAATGCCCCCCCCCCCCCCCCCCCCCCTGAGACTGTTTACAGAGCACGAAACTTGTATGGAAAAAAAGTTGCTTCTGCTACATTGTAGTACTTTGGGGGTAATTCAGATCTGATGTCAGACACCCTCCCTCAAAACTCCTGAGCCCGCCTGCGTTTTTCCGGACACTCCCAGAAAATGGTCAGTTGCCACCCACAAACAGCCTCTTCCTGTCAATCGCCCGTGCGAACGCTCGCATGACTGGATCCTTCGCACCATCCCGCCGCAGGGCGCCGATCCCCGTAGCAGCCATCCGTCATGCTGGCGCAGTGCTGCTCAGTCGTATGTGCAGTTTGGATCTGACCGCACGCTGTGCATCAACCCGGCAATATGCCAGGTCAGGCCGCAAGTCTGAAGAAGTCTGAAGCTGGGTCGCACCTGGGAAGCACCTGTGTACATATTCCCGTGTGCGACCCGGCTATGTAAGTCTGAAATGGGTATTTCTTTGTCATGCACTGCGGATCCCTTATGACACCATATAAATAAAGGATAATAATAATAATAATGATGATGATTAGGCAGATAGTGGAGTATCACAACGCAGCTGGCCCAACACCTCTGTATTGACTGATTTTTCTGAATCTGTTCACTACATTGAAACTAACAATAACATCTTATGTTAGGCTAGCTACACATTAAGACGATATGTTGCTGGCTGATCCGACGGGCGATAGGAACCTGCACCGGCAGGGGATGATGGCGTGATGTAGGATGAGCAGCATGGTATCATACACAATATTTTACAGCGGGCTGTTCTGCTTGGTATCACATGTGACCGCAGGAGCACACAAATCGTGGGTGAACACTGAACGATCCGGCCAATATGTTGTTACGATTTGTCGGTAAAAACGACATATCGGTCCAAGATTGTTCTAGTACAGTGATGGGGAACCTTTGGCACTCCAGGTGTTGTTGAACTACACATCCCAGCATGCACTGCTACAGTTTTTGCATCGCCAAATAGCAAAACTTTAGCAGGGCATGCTGGGATGTGTAGTTCAACAGCTGGAGTGCCAAAGGTTCCCCATCACTATTCTAGTATAAACCCACCCTTAGACTTTTTAGCGATTTCCCGTGACGTGTTGCTGCAGAACAAGTGCGTCTGTACATGTCCGATGTATTCTCTCTGAGAATTACAGACCAACATAACTGATGCTGTTTAGTTGGTCTGTATTAAAGAACAGAGGGCAGATGTACGGTATCAAACTGTGATTGTATGCGTAGACTGTGCCAGACACATGATAGTTACAGTAGAAGCTGGTGGGCAATTTCTCCACATTATCTCTCTCAAAAATTTCATACATCTCCCCCATTGGAAGATGTAATGGACAAATGCTTAAGAACTTTGTTTCTCTTTGTAGGTCTGGGACAGCTGTAGTTGGAAGTTGGCAGCTTTTGGTCCAAAAGCAGGTAGAAGTTGGGAGGCCAATCGAGAGATTGAGATCAGCAGGATCCTTGGATTTTGGTCCAAAAATGCCGGGATTTGAATTCTGGGATTGGGGCCTCTAATCCCGGGATTTGGGGGTTTAATTTGCACATGCGCGCATTTGGTTTTGTTTTTTTGCCGGGCAGCGCTGAGCACTAGCAGCACTTCGATGCTGCCAAGCTGTGCGTGGTGTGATGTCGGAGAGGTCACTCTGTGCAGCCCCACACCAGCCACTCCTTCGGCCAAGCCTGCTTGCTTAAGTGGAGGAGGACTGCCAGTGCTAAGCAACCGTGTGGTGGACTGTGACAGTTTGTCACACTTAGTGGCACCTGCCCTGCGGCCAGAGAGGAGCACAAGGGCTCTTCACTGCTTGGAGTCGGGATTAGTTGGGACAGGAGTGCACTGGTAGTGGGCACCTGTGTTGCTGCCTGCCAGTACATGCCAATGCCCTGGGCTGGCACTGCCTGGACTCTGGAGGACGTTGAGTCAACATAAATGTATGACAGTGTCACTGTCTGTCACACAGCCTGGTTTATCTAACTGTGGAGCTGGGCTGGCTGGGGGCCATGAAAGAAATTTATATTATTCCCGTGGGGAGTTTTACTTTTTTCCAATGGGGCTCCAGAGCCATTGATCAACTCAATCCTGGGAATCCTGGGATTGAAAAAATGAGGCAGGATTGGCTTTCCAAGGCAGAAGGATTTTCCCATTATATCAGGGTACTTCCTCAATGGCTTTTTTATAGCCTCTTGAAGGGAGGAATGCCTATGAATTGGCCATGATGGAAAACCTTTCTATTTTCTCTGTCAGCCCTCATCTGTGGTATCCCCTATGCACTATGCTGTTGGGACTCCTATTAAATTGGGTTTCCTAGAAAGAAGAATGTAACCTGCAGAGCAGGTCCACGTGGAGCATTGGATCAGGTCTGCCCTGTTATGCCTCAATAATGAGGATTGTGGGTGTTGTAGTTCAGTGGAAACACAGAAAGGCTTGTACTATGAAAATGGGAGGCACATGATATGCCGGCTGTCGGGATCCCGGCGCTCAGCATACCGGCGCCAGAATCATGACAGCCGTCATACCAACAACTATTTTCCCTCTTTGGGTTTCCACGACACCCCTAGAGGGAGAATAAATAGAGTGGCGCGCACTTTGCGCCACCGTGCCCCTTGCGTGGCGAGCGCAGCCATCCCACAAGGGGCTCTTTTGCACTCGTCCCGCTGCCAGTATACCGGCGGTCGGGATCCCGAGCGCCGGCATACTGTAGTAGACCCATGAAAATCAATGGCGTATACTAATGTCTCACAGACTGATATAGAACAAGGTGGCTTTTCCATCTGTATATAAATGTTTACATCACTCTTGCATTGATACTGTGTATAGGATTAATATAAACAAAAACTAACTTTTTATAGACTGTAAAAC
The DNA here is from genome assembly GCF_028390025.1 of Pseudophryne corroboree. Taxonomy (NCBI): domain Eukaryota; kingdom Metazoa; phylum Chordata; class Amphibia; order Anura; family Myobatrachidae; genus Pseudophryne; species Pseudophryne corroboree. The sequence goes on along the minus strand of NC_086446.1, from coordinate 648,230,209 downwards.
GAAAAAATAAAATTTGCCTGAAATGATTTCCATGCTGGTAACACACTAGCCCTAGAACAAGACACATTGTGCCGTGCACCTGGATTCTCTCTCCGCCTTATCACCAGACAATAGATTGCAGAGACTATGAATAGTATAATGGAAGCGTAAACCCCATTGACTTCTATTTACAAGGACAGAATCACTTTTGTTTCTTTCATTCAAGATTTGCAATAGCATCTAATATGATATTTATAAGAACATTTGTAGTATCGAAGTCTTGGAACTGTACACACAAAAGCAATTCTTTGTTACAGAGTAACACTTTGTACACAGGACAAGATAACGTGTCAGGCAACACCATGAAACACACAAACAATAGGGGAACTTTGTCGAGCCATGGAAAGCCCGATCTGGTATAGCTTTGTGTCAGCATTTCTGGAATTCTCAGAGTAGACATGAATTGCATTTACAAAATGACAGTATTTTACCAAAAAAAAAAAAACAACAACATTATTCTGCATTTAGCCTTGAAATTTTATTTGTTTTGCAACACTTATGGTCAAACTGCCAGCGAAACATCCACGATTCATGTTATAATACAGAATGAGGTGAGTATTTTGTGGAGTAGTTTTGAACATTTTACTCATATCGGCTCCCTATACCAGGGAGTGGGTTAGAAAATGGAGGGTTTTAAAAATGGACATCCCCTTTAACAATCATAACAACCTCTTTAAAATGTACAATCGTTATTCCACAAAACTTTCAAATACCAAAGAACTTAGCACCAAAAAACAAAAACAACATGGGGGGTCATTCCGAGTTGATCGCTACGCTAGCCACTTTTAGCAGCCGTGCAAACGCATAGTCGCCGCCCACGGGGGAGTGTATTTTCGCTCTGCAAGTGTGCGAACACCTTTGCAGCCGAGCGCAGCAAAAACATTTTGTGCAGTTTCAGAGTAGCTCTGGACTTACTCAGCTCTTGCGATCACGTCAGTCTTTTTGATGCCGGAATTGACATCAGACACCCACCCTACAAATGCCTGGACACGCCTGCGTTTTACCAAACACTCCCAGAAAACGGTCAGTTGACACCCATAAACGCCCTCTTTCTGTCAATCACCTTGCATTCGGCTGTGTGAATGGAATCTTCACTAAATCTATCGCCCAGCACCAATCCTCTTTGTACCCATATGATGTGCCTGCACATTGCGGTGTATACGCACGCGCAGTTTTTTCATTTTTTTTACTGATCGCTGTGAAAATCGGCAGCGAGCGATCAACTCGGAATGAGCCCCATGATTGTATTATTTATTCAAAAACTAATAGCTATTTCCTCATGTTGTCCATAGGTGGGATGCATCACACAATACATTTTGAATACAATACATCCCACACCGATCGCATGCATAGAGGCTTTTAGTAATTGCGTTTGCATGAAGATTTACAATTAAAACTGCTAAGAGCTGTCCTTTACGGTGAGAGAAATTCTGGGTTTATGACCATGGAGTCCTTTTGCACATGCGTGGCTGTTGGCCAGCGCGAGACAGAGGGGACACTGGGGAAGTCCATTGTAAGAAGTCCATAGGTTTCTAGTAGGCAATACATTCGCTCTTGGGATCAAGCTGTGGAAAGTTCTGCTTTAGGGAGCTTGATGTGTATGAAGACTGCGGTCAAACCTCCAAAAACTGCATTTTTAGAGGTTTGACCGCATTTTTGAGGATAGTACATCCTACCTCATGCAAAAGATCATTGCTGTTTATGTTTAGAAATACTGTAATTTGTTTCAGCTAATGTTGATTCTTCCAAATGAAACTGCAAGTGCAGCAGAGAAACGCGTAAGACTGCTGTCTGCTGCAAGTAGTCCAGTATAAGTGTCTGCTACAGCCTAAATCCATGATTAGCAGTTGTTTAAATTGTCATGCATTGTGCTAAAATGAAGCATTAGCATTATTGCACAACAAAAAGAGACTTATTTCAACTGCAAAATAAACTATATTGTGGGTTAATCAGGTCGTTACAGTATTTGTCAATGTGAATATTAACATAGCAAACCAAACCCATAGCAATGTTTTGCTGTTCAATCACATTTTATAATTTTAACATGAATTCTATCTAGCAGTTTATGCATTTGTAAAATCCTTTAGTGGTACATGGGCCCCTTTAGAATAAATTGCTATGGACTCCACAATTGTCTAGTTACAACTGTGGATAGCAAGATTGTTTTATATAAACTATGTTGAATATTGAATAATCAATAAATGCAACCAAGTTTACATTAAACAGTAACAGTAAACATTCTAAATAATATTTTGTTCCTTAAATAAACATAGATCATGCAAAAACAATGTAGTTAGTGTTAAAATGTAATAATTGCTTTTTATCAACAGATGGCAGTCTAGCCACATGACTTAGAAATAACGTGGTTGACATGTAGAGCACAGGACAACATGCTCAGACTATTGATTAGATGACTCATATGGCTTTTGGTCTGGAGCAGTATTTTACACTATAAATAGGTTTGGTTGAAAAGGTGGAAGAAATTATCCTGTGCACTCTTCAGGTCCCAGGGTAGCTTGCTGCCATCTAAAATCATCCTGAAACACTGAAACTATTTTACAGTTGCACAGTACAATGTTGATTGCTACATACTGTACACACACACACACACACACACACACACACACACACACACACACACTTCTGTAACAAGGCTACAGAAAGCCTTTGCAAGACTGCAACCTTTATCAGTTCACCTGGTTTATAACCCTGTACTGTGGGAGTTATTCAGGTTTGTTAGCAAACCAAAAAAGTAAGCAATTGGGAAAAACCATGTTCCGCTTCAGGAGGGGCAGATGTCATTTTGGGTGTATGCCCAGTGCTCCCTGACACTGCGACCAGCGGGCAGGACAGTGTCGGAATAGGTGGTCTGTTCAGCTGGAATCAGGACAGTTGCGAGGTATGACATGATACCAGATGTTGCTCGGTTTCTTTGCGCCCCCCACCCCCACCCCATACTGCTTATAGTATGGTGCAGGACTGATTGTGATTGTATGTATGTATGTATGTATGTGTGTGTATGTATGTATGTATATATATATATATATATATATATATATATACACACACTATATATATATATCAGATATGTTGTGGTATATCAAGGGATGCTCATCTTTATTTTTTTTAACAGGTATCTGGGGGCCCCTGTCCAGGGCTGCCATCAGAAATTGTGGGGCCCGGGACTGACAAAATAGACAGGCACACCCCCCCCCCCCCCCCAAAAAAAAAAAAAAGAAAGAAAGAAAGAGTATGCCACACCACTCCACCCCTATGTAGTGACGTTACATATGGGTGGATCATTGCGTACCTGCGTGAACAATTCACAGAGAGCTGGTGCACAAGGAAAGCTTGTTTTAAGAAGTTCTTCCTACACAGCAGCCTGCTGTTGTTGTGCAGCCTGGTGCAGCTCCACAGGTATTGGTGGTAGGAGGTTGGGGTGGGCCCCACTCATTGTAAGGGCCCAGGACTCCAGTCCCCGCAGTACTCCCCTAATGGCGCCCCTGCCTTTGTCCCCTTCATACTTCTGTTAGTGAGATAGAGCTGGTCCCCCTGCATTACTGACTACCCCCTTACTTTTTACATGTGTGTATTGTCAGCGGTGGAGGCTGCTGCCCGTGGGCTGCAGCGCTGACCACACATTGCCTGAGGGGTGGGGGTGCGGTTGACAAATATAAACCTATATGTAATGATGTATGTGATATATGTGCTGGCTGTCTTACCCCAGGGATCGGCAGCACTGTGCATTTCACAGCTGCACCCAGGACTCAGCATTTGGCTTCACTTCTGCTTCCTCTGTAAGCCTGTGCCCAGACTCCAATTGCCTAGTTTCACAGGAGTTATTATTGTCATCTATATTAACAGGATCACCATCATGTGCTTTATTATTATACATTTAATACAGTCTACTGTATTCCCAGGAGGACTATGGTGTTTTCTCGACAGTGCGTAATATGGTAGATTAGACTGCATGTACTACCAGTATTTACAGAGCCAGCCCTGACCAACTTGGTGCTCTAGGCAAGATTTTATCTATGTCCCTCACAATATGCAAGCTTTTGTGTGTGCCTAGGGCACGCATGTACATAAGAAGGGGGTGTGGTCCCATGGAGGGTGTGGCCTCATGATGCTGTGCTCCCCTTCCCCCAATGTGTTGTGCTGCTCATCCCAAAAAGCTTCACTCCTCTCTGTTATCTCTCCAGCCCACACAAGTGTCTCTCCAGCCCCAGCTCAAGAATGTTGTTAAAATAGTGCACACTAATATATATAAAATCCAGCGGTGGCTTCTACCTTTCTGTGGTAGGGGAGCTGCCGCTACCTGTAACTGACTGGAGAGGAGACAGTCAGCCGGTCTGACTGGCAGGTGTCGGGACCGGCGCATGTGCACACCGGCCACTCCTCGGCTTCTATGGACCACATCGGTTGCAGCCCATAGAAGCCGGCTAGGGCTGACTATCAGTTAGGGAGTGGTTTTCTACAGGAAGCCAGCACTCTACTAATCGCAGCCGGGTCTGGCAGTCTCAGAGGGAGGATACACCTCACAATGCTACCACCTGTTAGTGCCTGTGACTGACAGGTAGGACTTCTAATAGGAAGTCACTGCCAGTTACACTGAAGCCAGTGCAGTCACGGACTGCATCTGGCTTCACTGCCACTGAGCTGAGGTGGCAGATTGTCCTGGGGAAGCTGCAGACCTGCAGCTCATAGGTAAAATCTGTCACTGATAATATACCAAACAACATGAATGAATCCTTGCAGACTCTGGCTGCAGCCCTCACAAGTGTCTCTCCACACTTAGCTTCTTTGATGTGCTGCTTGATGTCATGATGTCCCACACGCTGAGCTGCAATGAACAAAATAAAACTTTATTGCATCAGCAACCGCCAGTGCAATAAAACGGCAGTGGCTGCAGCAGCTGCAATAAAGCTATGGTCCAAAACTGCTAATTAGAATCTAGATATTCAACCTGCCCAGATGCCCCTAGGCATTTGCCTATACTGTCGATATCTAGGTCTGACTTTATTTGCTACCTCTATGGTATAATATTTATAAAGGGACCCAGACCATACACTGTATTATCCATGTTGTCTACAGTCTATGTCCTCTCTAATGCTTGGCCAAGTCTCTATGGTGGATCAAAAAAGAGCGCAAGCAAACTGAACTATATCAAGTTTAATCTTAAAATATGCATAATCCCAACATGATAAAATTAACCATATACTCATAATACATAGCATAAAAACAATTAATTCTGTGTTGATATAGCATCCACACTGAAATACCTAGATGTTCCCACAAACTAGTGCACTAGTGATTACCAGATTGACTACTGTGGTGATCCTTATAGGAACCAATATATCCTTCAGTCCGTATTTTAAATGCACACAACTGATGGCTCAATTAAAGGGAATTTCAGATGGTACTCATAAATCAGTTCCGTGGTTACAAGGTTACTTTTCCTTTGGCAAATTTAAGATAGTAGACTATGTAGCAAATACTCTGCTACTTATGATGTTTAATGTCTCTATTCCTTAAGCATCAATATGCATATATCAAAGCACACTGCAGAAGCTCCGTCTGCCACTCTCTCACTGTGACAGCATGACGGAGCGATAGGTGCTTACCACTTCCAATATTCTGGCGGCACTTGCAGGTGACCACTCCAGCAGCCACGTCCGTCGATCCCTCACCGTGATGTGCCAGAGCAGTTGCCGCTTACAGGAGATTTGAGGGTGCCGAAGATGGCCAGATGCCGCTGGCTCCAAGGGGGTTTAACTGACGGCCACGGTCCCCGTTTAGCAAGGGGAACCCATGCAAGTGGCTCCAATCAGACAGCCTGGCAGTATGGATGGAAGTGGAGTGAATGAAGCCGTGGAACTGTGAAGGGTACTTGAATCCTAATACAGCCCTCTATGGTGGATGGCCACACCCAGCCCCGGCGCTACCTGCTCAGCAAAAGGATGCAGAGCAGGTAGGCGCCAGGCTGGAGAGGCGCTTTCCCTGCTCTGCATCACAGCTGTTGCGCCGCCCTGACCCCTTGCTGCTGCTGTTTCTGGCTGCTGTGGCTGTCACACTGTTTGACAGGCAGCAGCGACGGAAGCTTGAAGCTTCCTTAACCCCTCTAATGGTGTCAGCTTCAGTGTTCGTGTCCAGGGCAAAAAGGGGGCAGAGCTACACGGAACAAAGGGGAAGGAGCTACGCGGGTCTACTACTGGGGGCATTATACATAAGTAGACTACTACTGGGGTCATTATACATAAGCGTTGCTACTATTATACATTATACATAAGCGTTGCTACTACTTGGGGCATTATATATAAGCGCCACTACTACTGGGGGCATTATACATAAACGCTGCTACTGGGGGCATTATGCATAAGCGCTGCTACTACTGGGGGCTTTATTTATAAGCAGCGCTACTACGGGGGCATTATGCATAAGCTAGTTGTAAATAAGCAGCACTAGTACGTGCGGTGTAATGTGAATAAGATTGTACTACTGTGTGGCATAATTTGAAATGAAAGTACTATTGTGTGACCACGCCCCTTCCTCGTGAGGCCACACCCATTTTGGGCATCCCTTTGTAAAGTATGGGAGTGCGCAAATTTATAGTTTGCGGTGGGGGCACCGAACACCCTAGCACCGGCCCTGGCCACACCCCCTATGTTGGTCTGTCACACCCTATAAGACTAGGCCCCCACCACTGCATTCCCTTCATATATCAGCCTGACGCAGAGTGTTATAGTCTATTGTCATATTCACTGGCTATTGGCAGCAAAGGGTTCCTAATACCTTTGTGTGAGGAAGCTTATTCTGTCACATTATTTTCCCATTTCTATATACCATTTCATTTTTTTCATATTTGCTGTCTCCCCTTCTCAATTGTATTTATAATATGTTTTGACAATCCTCTTATCCATCATTCCGTTAAATATCATTACATATTTTCTTTCTGATGATGATATATGTATACATGTTGTTTTATTTTTATAGTCATGTATACTGTTATTATGCTTTCATGTTTTTCCTCTATGAGATGCACTATATAACCCGTTTTAATCGGGTCTTATTCTTAAATGATTACACTCAGGTAAACCGCATATTGTTATTACTTTTCTATCATATGTACAGATAAATATATGGATTAGAAAATAGCGCTTGGTGGAAAGAAGCAGCCTAGATATATTCTAGTGATTCCCAATCACTATAAACAAAACAGTAAAAAAATATATTTGAAAATATCTTTGGCGCTACCACCTTATGTTAGGTTACAAAGAAATGGTTGAAATAACACATATAGATTCAGGTATGGAGGAGTAATGATAAAGTCTATTTAAATGTCCCAGATGGTTTCTCTTTAAGTGACTTTAATCTTGCTTTCCTCCAAAATTCTTCAGACCGTGAAATTCCTTATAAATATATATCCATGCAAATAGAGAGAGAGAAATTACATATAGTGTAGTATTTTGTATAAAAAATTTTTTTTAAAATTTTCATATGACAAAAAAAAAAAAATATATATATATATATATATATATATAAAAAATATTTTTCTTTCATCCAATTAAAAGCGTGGTTCTTCACTTTATGTCAATATGATTGGAACCGTAGCGTGCCAAGCTCCCAGCATGGAGCGATGGAAAGAGCAAAAAATTGGAGTCTCCGGAATTCCTCCTTACTCCCTCCAGGCTAAACACCGGCAGCTGGACCAGGTAAGTTCCTTTCCAAATGTGGATGCAGGTAGATGGATCAATTAGCCTCCAACGCGTTTCAAGTTATGGTAAACTCTTCCTCAGGGCATAATGATCCCTACCTGCATGCATCCCTTTTTTATACTAAAATTAACCCGGAAGTGAAACATCAATTTCCAATTTCCCAAATTAAAAGTATTCACATAAAAACAAACAAATTCATATATCGATTTCCTATTCACTTACATATATTGTGTCTCATAATTCATTACATATTCATTTAAAATTTTCTTATTGACCTTAACTCCTTCCTGTAGGTCAGTTTTAATTTATAATAATTTTGTTACCGAATCATAAAAATATCATGATGAAAATAAATTCTTACTCTTTTAATAATACTTTCCTAGATTTAACCCATGTCACAGAGAAAACAGATATACACATTAAAGTTTTTTTGTTTATAAATCGAATGTGCGTTCCACTGCGGCCTGTCCGGAAGTCTTATGCGTTCCACCGGCCTTTGCGGTGACGCACTTCCGTTTACTTATATTCTTATTCCTGAATCGGAACGCTGTGCGTTCCACTGCGGCCCATCCGGAAGTCTTATGCATTCCACCGACATTTACGGTGACGCACTTCCGCCGGGGGAGGCTTGCGGTTCACCTCACTGATTGATGGTGTGTTACTGCTTCCTATAGCAGCGGTACACACTAATCATAGCTTCCGTTTTCAGACACAATAACTGGCCACCATTACAACAAAATAAATACTATACTAAACTTTCCACAAAATAATAATAATAAGAGGATAATATACCGGACACGTCGGACCGGAAGTGGTATGCGTTCCACTGATATATTATCACTTCCTGGTTGTACAAAGTGTCATTTAAAATAACTGAATGATATGTATTACTTTATTGCTATCTTCAATAATGATTATTGGTAATATTTAGTACCCAAATACCCAATATAAAAAAGGAGTTCTACACAGGCTCTAGGTATAATCTAATTTCTTAACCCTAAAATATACGGTACCTAGAATTAATAATAAATGACTTCATTTTTTGTGTATATTTTTTTTATGTATGTTTTATAGCCAGTCAAAAACTAGGGGGTTTGATATTCGTTTTTTTTTTTTTTTAATATATATATAAAATATATTAAAGAAACCATTTTATCTCGAATTCTTTATTTAGTCCATCAGGAACGATGGTTCTTAAATTGTGGATCCACTTCATTTCGGCCCTCGCCAACATGCTCTCTGAATCCCTATCCTTCCAATTTATTTTCACATGTTGGATCCCTAAGAAGTGTTTTATTGCATTTACCCTACATTTATGCTTTATTTTAAAATGATTAGATAGATTGTGGGTTTCTAGTCCTTTACCGATATTTCTAACATGTTCTCCCATGCGTGTCTTTAATGCTCTTGACGTGCGCCCTATATAGAGCAATCCGCATTCACATTCAATTAGATAAATTACATTGCTGGTGTGACACGTAATGAAGTTTCGAATCTTGTATTCTTTGTCTCTTATATGGAAACTTGAGGTTTTTTGATTGTTACCCGGGACTAACTTGCACATAGTGCAACTCCCGCATCTATAAAAACCTTCTGATCTTATCGGATTTGCTGGATGTTGGGGTAATGAACTTCTGACTAGATTGGATTTCAGATTATCGGATCTTCGATAAATACATTTCGGGGTGTCTGGCATTATTTCCCTTAGTACCGGGTCCTTTCTAAGGATACACCAATGTTTTTTAATAATTGATTCTACTTTTTTATAATCGGCTCCAAAAGTGGTAATGAAGGCCAAATTATGTTTATCTTTTTCTTTAAAATTTGGTTTCCTTTTTTGTAATAAATATTTTCTATTCATCGCCTTCACTTCCTCCTTTGCTTTTGTTAGATGTTCTTCTGTGTAACCCTGTGATCGAAAATTATCCATCATAACTTCACTTTGTTTGATATATTCCTCTGGATTGTTGCAGTTTCTTTTTATGCGTATAAATTGGCTTTTGGGTATGCCTTTAATCCAGTTTGGATGGTGTTTACTCTCCTTACTTATATACTGTTGGGAATCTGTTGGTTTCACATATCCTTTGGTGTTTAATTGATTATTCTCTTTGTAGATAGTAATGTCTAAAAAGTTTACACTCGTCTTATTAATGTCAAAGGTTAAATAGATGCCTGCATCGGTCATGTTGAGATCATTGCACAAAGTCAATAAATCATCTTCTGAACCTTCCCATAACAGTATAATGTCGTCAATGAATCTCTGCCAGAGGACCAAGTTCGACGCCGTAGCCACATTTCCCCAAACATGGATGTTCTCCCAGTGCGCCATGAAAAGGTTGGCGTAGCTAAGCGCGAACTTGGTCCCCATGGCGGTGCCCACCATGTGTATGTAGTATTCTCCTTCAAAGAAAAAATTATTGTTCTTGAGTATGAATCTGATACCTTCAATAATAAAATCTCTGTTTTTTTTAGTAATAGTGGATTGATCTAAAACCCAACTAACTGCCTCTATGCCCTTTTCATGTTCTATGGCCGTGTATAGGGATGTTACATCCGCAGTCCCTAAGAATGCACACTCGGAAACAGATATATTTTCTAATTTGTTGATATCCGTAGTGTCCTGAATGTGTGACTTATTCTTTATAACCAATGGTTGCAGAAAGCAATCTATCATTTCTGACAGATTGCTGGTAAGACTTCCAACACCTGCTATGATTGGTCTGCCCGGGGGTGCCGATGTATCCTTATGCACCTTTGGCAGAATATAAATACTAGTGATGAGCGCCTGAAATTTTTCGGGTTTTGTGTTTTGGCTTTGGGTTCGGTTCCGCGGCCGTGTTTTGGGTTCGACCGCGTTTTGGCAAAACCTCACCGAATTTTTTTTGTCGGATTCGGGTGTGTTTTGGATTCGGGTGTTTTTTTCAAAAAACCCTAAAAAACAGCTTAAATCATAGAATTTGGGGGTCATTTTGATCCCATATTATTATTAACCTCAAAAACCATAATTTCCACTCATTTTCAGTCTATTCTGAATACCTCACACCTCACAATATTATTTTTAGTCCTAAAATTTGCACCGAGGTCGCTGGATGACTAAGCTAAGCGACCCTAGTGGCCGACACAAACACCTGGCCCATCTAGGAGTGGCACTGCAGTGTCACGCAGGATGTCCCTTCCAAAAAACCCTCCCCAAACAGCACATGACGCAAAGAAAAAAAGAGGCGCAATGAGGTAGCTGTGTGAGTAAGATTAGCGACCCTAGTGGCCGACACAAACACCGGGCCCATTTAGGAGTGGCACTGCAGTGTCACGCAGGATGTCCCTTCCAAAAAACCCTCCCCAAACAGCACATGACGCAAAGAAAAAAAGAGGCGCAATGAGGTAGCTGTGTGAGTAAGATTAGCGACCCTAGTGGCCGACACAAACACCGGGCCCATCTAGGAGTGGCACTGCAGTGTCACGTAGGATGTCCCTTCCAAAAAACCCTCCCCAAACAGCACATGACGCAAAGAAAAAAAGAGGCGCAATGAGGTAGCTGTGTGAGTAAGATTAGCGACCGTAGTGGCCGACACAAACACCGGGCCCATTTAGGAGTGGCACTGCAGTGTCACGCAGGATGTCCCTTCCAAAAAACCCTCCCCAAACAGCACATGACGCAAAGAAAAAAAGAGGCGCAATGAGGTAGCTGTGTGAGTAAGATTAGCGACCCTAGTGGCCGACACAAACACCGGGCCCATCTAGGAGTGGCACTGCAGTGTCACGCAGGATGTCCCTTCCAAAAAACCCTCCCCAAACAGCACATGACGCAAAGAAAAAAAGAGGCGCAATGAGGTAGCTGTGTGAGTAAGATTAGCGACCGTAGTGGCCGACACAAACACCAGGCCCATTTAGGAGTGGCACTGCAGTGTCACGCAGGATGTCCCTTCCAAAAAACCCTCCCCAAACAGCACATGACGCAAAGAAAAAAAGAGGCGCAATGAGGTAGCTGTGTGAGTAAGATTAGCGACCCTAGTGGCCGACACAAACACCGGGCCCATCTAGGAGTGGCACTGCAGTGTCACGCAGGATGGCCCTTCCAAAAAACCCTCCCCAAACAGCACATGACGCAAAGAAAAAAAGAGGCGCAATGAGGTAGCTGACTGTGTGAGTAAGATAAGCGACCCTAGTGGCCGACACAAACACCGGGCCCATTTAGGAGTGGCACTGCAGTGTCACGCAGGATGTCCCTTCCAAAAAACCCTCCCCAAACAGCACATGACGCAAAGAAAAATAAAAGAAAAAAGAGGTGCAAGATGGAATTGTCCTTGGGCCCTCCCACCCACCCTTATGTTGTATAAACAAAACAGGACATGCACACTTTAACCAACCCATCATTTCAGTGACAGGGTCTGCCACACGACTGTGACTGATATGACGGGTTGGTTTGGACCCCCCCCCAAAAAAGAAGCAATTAATCTCTCCTTGCACAAACTGGCTGTACAGAGGCAAGATGTCCACCTCATCATCATCCTCCGATATATCACCGTGTACATCCCCCTCCTCACAGATTATCAATTCGTCCCCACTGGAATCCACCATCTCAGCTCCCTGTGTACTTTGTGGAGGCAATTGCTGCTGGTCAATGTCTCCGCGGAGGAATTGATTATAATTCATTTTAATGAACATCATCTTCTCCACATTTTCTGGATGTAACCTCGTACGCCGATTGTTGACAAGGTGAGCGGCAGCACTAAACACTCTTTCGGAGTACACACTTGTGGGAGGGCAACTTAGGTAGAATAAAGCCAGTTTGTGCAAGGGCCTCCAAATTGCCTCTTTTTCCTGCCAGTATAAGTATGGACTGTGTGACGTGCCTACTTGGATGCGGTCACTCATATAATCCTCCACCATTCTTTCAATGGGGAGAGAATCATATGCAGTGACAGTAGACAACATGTCCGTAATCGTTGTCAGGTCCTTCAGTCCGGACCAGATGTCAGCATCAGCAGTCGCTCCACACTGCCCTGCATCACCGCCAGCGGGTGGGCTCGGAATTCTGAGCCTTTTCCTCGCACCCCCAGTTGCGGGAGAATGTGAAGGAGGAGATGTTGACAGGTCGCGTTCCGCTTGACTTGACAATTTTCTCACCAGCAGGTCTTTCAACCCCAGCAGACTTGTGTCTGCCGGAAAGAGAGATCCAAGGTAGGCTTTAAATCTAGGATCGAGCATGGTGGCCAAAATGTAGTGCTCTGATTTCAACAGATTGACCACCCGTGAATCCTTGTTAAGCGAATTAAGGGCTCCATCCACAAGTCCCACATGCCTAGCGGAATCGCTCCGTGTTAGCTCCTCCTTCAATGTCTCCAGCTTCTTCTGCAAAAGCCTGATGAGGGGAATGACCTGACTCAGGCTGGCAGTGTCTGAACTGACTTCACGTGTGGCAAGTTCAAAGGGCAGCAGAACCTTGCACAACGTTGAAATCATTCTCCACTGCGCTTGAGACAGGTGCATTCCACCTCCTATATCGTGCTCAATTGTATAGGCTTGAATGGCCTTTTGCTGCTCCTCCAACCTCTGAAGCATATAGAGGGTTGAATTCCACCTCGTTACCACTTCTTGCTTCAGATGATGGCAGGGCAGGTTCAGTAGTTTTTGGTGGTGCTCCAGTCTTCTGTACGTGGTGCCTGTACGCCGAAAGTGTCCCGCAATTCTTCTGGCCACCGACAGCATCTCTTGCACGCCCTTGTCGTTTTTTAAATAATTCTGCACCACCAAATTCAAGGTATGTGCAAAACATGGGACGTGCTGGAATTTGCCCATATTTAATGCACACACAATATTGCTGGCGTTGTCCGATGCCACAAATCCACAGGAGAGTCCAATTGGGGTAAGCCATTCCGCGATGATCTTCCTCAGTTGCCGTAAGAGGTTTTCAGCTGTGTGCGTATTCTGGAAAGCGGTGATACAAAGCGTAGCCTGCCTAGGAAAGAGTTGGCGTTTGCGAGATGCTGCTACTGGTGCCGCCGCTGCTGTTCTTGCGGCGGGAGTCCATACATCTACCCAGTGGGCTGTCACAGTCATATAGTCCTGACCCTGCCCTGCTCCACTTGTCCACATGTCCGTGGTTAAGTGGACATTGGGTACAGCTGCATTTTTTAGGACACTGGTGACTCTTTTTCTGAGGTCTGTGTACATTTTCGGTATCGCCTGCCTAGAGAAATGGAACCTAGATGGTATTTGGTACCGGGGACACAGTACCTCCAACAAGTCTCTAGTTGGCTCTGCAGTAATGATGGATACCGGAACCACGTTTCTCACCACCCAGGATGCCAAGGCCTCAGTTATCCGCTTTGCAGTAGGATGACTGCTGTGATATTTCATCTTCCTCGCAAAGGACTGTTGGACAGTCAATTGCTTGGTGGAAGTAGTAAAAGTGGTCTTACGACTTCCCCTCTGGGATGACCATCGACTCCCAGCAGCAACAACAGCAGCGCCAGCAGCAGTAGGCGTTACACGCAAGGATGCATCGGAGGAATCCCAGGCAGGAGAGGAATCATCAGAATTGCCAGTGACATGGCCTGCAGGACTATTGGCATTCCTGGGGAAGGAGGAAATTGACACTGAGGGAGTTGGTGGGGTGGTTTGCGTGAGCTTGGTTACAAGAGGAAGGGATTTACTGGTCAGTGGACTGCTTCCGCTGTCACCCAAAGTTTTTGAACTTGTCACTGACTTATTATGAATGCGCTGCAGGTGACGTATAAGGGAGGATGTTCCGAGGTGGTTAACGTCCTTACCCCTACTTATTACAGTTTGACAAAGGGAACACACGGCTTGACACCTGTTGTCCGCATTTCTGTTGAAATACCTCCACACCGAAGAGCTGATTTTTTTGGTATTTTCACCAGGCATGTCAACGGCCATATTCCTCCCACGGACAACAGGTGTCTCCCCGGGTGCCTGACTTAAACAAACCACCTCACCATCAGAATCCTCCTGGTCAATTTCCTCCCCAGCGCCAGCAACACCCATATCCTCCTCATCCTGGTGTACTTCAACACTGACATCTTCAATCTGACTATCAGGAACTGGACTGCGGGTGCTCCTTCCAGCACTTGCAGGGGGCGTGCAAATGGTGGAAGGCGCATGCTCTTCACGTCCAGTGTTGGGAAGGTCAGGCATCGCAACCGACACAATTGGACTCTCCTTGTGGATTTGGGATTTCGAAGAACGCACAGTTCTTTGCGGTGCTACTGCTTTTGCCAGCTTGAGTCTTTTCATTTTTCTAGCGAGAGGCTGAGTGCCTCCATCCTCATGTGAAGCTGAACCACTAGCCATGAACATAGGCCAGGGCCTCAGCCGTTCCTTGCCACTCCGTGTGGTAAATGGCATATTGGCAAGTTTACGCTTCTCCTCCGACAATTTTATTTTAGGTTTTGGAGTCCTTTTTTTACTGATATTTGGTGTTTTGGATTTGACATGCTCTGTACTATGACATTGGGCATCGGCCTTGGCAGACGACGTTGCTGGCATTTCATCGTCTCGGCCATGACTAGTGGCAGCAGCTTCAGCACGAGGTGGAAGTGGATCTTGATCTTTCCCTAATTTTGGAACCTCAACATTTTTGTTCTCCATATTTTAATAGGCACAACTAAAAGGCACCTCAGGTAAACAATGGAGATGGATGGATACTAGTATACAATTATGGACGGACTGCCGAGTGCCGACACAGAGGTAGCTACAGCCGTGGACTACCGTACTGTACTGTGTCTGCTGCTAATATAGACTGGTTGATAAAGAGATGTAGTAGTATGTATGTATAAAGAAGAAAGAAAAAAAAAACACGGGTAGGTGGTATACAATTATGGACGGACTGCCGAGTGCCGACACAGAGGTAGCTACAGCCGTGAACTACCGTACTGTACTGTGTCTGCTGCTAATATAGACTGGTTGATAAAGAGATGTAGTAGTATGTATGTATAAAGAAGAAAGAAAAAAAAAACCACGGGTAGGTGGTATACAATTATGGACGGACTGCCGAGTGCCGACACAGAGGTAGCTACAGCCGTGGACTACCGTACTGTACTGTGTCTGCTGCTAATATAGACTGGTTGATAAAGAGATGTAGTAGTATGTATGTATAAAGAAGAAAGAAAAAAAAACCACGGGTAGGTGGTATACAATTATGGACGGACTGCCGAGTGCCGACACAGAGGTAGCTACAGCCGTGGACTACCGTACTGTACTGTGTCTGCTGCTAATATAGACTGGTTGATAAAGAGATGTAGTAGTATGTATGTATAAAGTAGAAAGAAAAAAAAAACACGGGTAGGTGGTATACAATTATGGACGGACTGACGAGTGCCGACACAGAGGTAGTTACAGCCGTGAACTACCGTACTGTACTGTGTCTGCTGCTAATATAGACTGGTTGATAAAGAGATGTAGTAGTATGTATGTATAAAGAAGAAAGAAAAAAAAACCACGGGTAGGTGGTATACAATTATGGACGGACTGCCGAGTGCCGACACAGAGGTAGCTACAGCCGTGGACTACCGTACTGTACTGTGTCTGCTGCTAATATAGACTGGTTGATAAAGAGATGTAGTAGTATGTATGTATAAAGAAGAAAGAAAAAAAAACCTCGGGTAGGTGGTATACAATTATGGACGGACTGCCGAGTGCCGACACAGAGGTAGCTACAGCCGTGAACTACCGTACTGTGTCTGCTGCGACTGGATGATAAATAATGATATAAAAAATATATATATATCACTACTGCAGCCGGACAGGTATATATTATATAATGACGGACCTGCTGGACACTGTCTGTCAGCAGAATGAGTTTTTTATAGAATAAAAAAAAAAACACCACACAAGTGAAGTCACACGACGAGTGTTTAACTTTTTCAGGCAATCACAATATAGTATACTACTAACTATACTGGTGGTCAGTGTGGTCAGGTCACTGGTCAGTCACACTGGCAGTGGCACTCCTGCAGCAAAAGTGTGCACTGTTTAATTTTAATATAATATGTACTCCTGGCTCCTGCTATAACCTATAACTGGCACTGCAGTGCTCCCCAGTCTCCCCCACAATTATAAGCTGTGTGAGCTGAGCACAGTCAGATATATATACATAGATGATGCAGCACACTGGGCTGAGCAGTGCACACAGATATGGTATGTGACTGAGTCACTGTGTGTATCGTTTTTTTCAGGCAGAGAACGGATATATTAAATAAAACAAAACTGCACTGTCTGGTGGTCACTGTGGTCAGTCACTAGTAAACTCTGCACTCTCTACACTTCTACAGTACTCCTAAGCTCCAGTAAATCAGGTCAATCTCTCTCTCTCTCTCTTCTAATCTAAATGGAGAGGACGCCAGCCACGTCCTCTCCCTATCAATCTCAATGCACGTGTGAAAATGGCGGCGACGCGCGGCTCCTTATATAGAATCCGAGTCTCGCGAGTATCCGACAGCGTCATGATGACGTTCGGGCGCGCTCGGGTTAACCGAGCAAGGCGGGAGGATCCGAGTCTGCTCGGACCCGTGAAAAAAACCATGAAGTTCGGGCGGGTTCGGATTCAGAGAAACCGAACCCGCTCATCTCTAATAAATACTGGGGGTCTTTGGGTGCTCTATTAGGAGGAAGTCAAATTCCTGTTTTGTAATTGCTCCACTCTCTAGATGTTTAGTTAAAAATTTCTGAAAATCTGTTTTTATACGATTCGTAGGATCATATTTCAGTTTCTTGTACGTTTTTTCATCTTTTAATTGACGTTGAATTTCTCCTACATAGAATTCTTTGCTCATGATGGCGACCCCTCCCCCCTTATCACAGGGCTGAATCACTACTTCATTGTTTTTGGATAAGTTTTTCAATGCTTGCTTTTCTTTCTCTGTCAAATTACTTTTAATTTGTTTGGATTTCACATTCTTGAAATGTTCCCCAACTAATTTATTGAAAACATTTATGTAATTTCCCTTTATTTGGGCCGGATAGAATGTAGATTTTTTTCCGAAATGAACTGGTTTCTGTTTCTTGGATAATGTCCTGTTCCGGTGTTGACTTCTTTTTAATCTTAAAAAACTTTTTTAATGTGATCTTTCTGATAAATTTTTCGGTATCTACAAACAATTTGAACGGATCCGTATTGGCAGTTGTCATATGTAACCTCACACTTTTTTTGACATAATTAGATCTATTTATATATATTTCTCTTAGATTTGTTTTTAGTTTTGTTCTACATTTTAATTAATTAATTTCTTTAGGTATGTGTATTATTAGATATTCAATTCCCCAACAGAGCTGACGTGTACTATGTTTTTAAACTGGTTGCTTAATTAGTCAATTATTTACACATGTTCTACAGAGCATTCAGGCTTTAAATACTGACAGATCTACAGGCTGGGATACACCTTTGATAAAGTCACGTGGTACGTGACGAAACGCGTCAGGACCCCGCCTCCTTGCACACCTTGATCCTGGTATCCGTAAAGGCAGCAAGCTGTCGATTGAGCTATCTCCATATCGGATCCACATTCCGGCTCTCCTTCACTGCCGCTGGCAGCATTCACCAGCACGCCGCTGCCAACTTGACATACCCGCCCGGCGGCCCCACGATCACCTCTCCGCTGCATAGCAATCAGTGGGCATTGCAGGACCTCACAACCGAGGATGCTCGGTTCGGACCAGCCCACGGAGAGGTGCATATTTATGTGTCAGGCAACAGCCATCCATTTGCCATACTGGGACTGTTAATTACGGCATTCCGTTATCAGCTATTAATTGACCGTCCGTTTATCTGATGGAGATTGAAACTGGACATATTGTCTCATTATTACTGAAGGCGTTAACTTCCAGCTTATATACCTTCAATATCAAGGTGTCTTAGCACTTATATTTTGGTATAATTTTATATACTATAAACATATAATTGACTTTTAATGTGATAATTCATTGTCATTAGTATAATAAACAATTTTTATTATTTACACGTCAGCTCTCATTTCCATATTGCCCTGACACATTGCGCAGCCGCTTTCTTTTTTCCTTATTCTGTCACATACATTTTCTGGGCTTGCTATCATGGGATACCAATAACAGAAGAAACTCATTTTAAAAATGCATCTTTTAAATCTATTTTTAAACCTTCTTTCTTCTCCTAACCTAGCTTGTGCAGGAGGCTACATTTCCGCTGGAAATTTGGGAACAAAGCAGTAAATTAGTTCTCATTCTTCTGGGCTAGTGATACTCCTCTGCTCTGCCATTACGGCCAGGGCCGTCTTTTCAATGGGGTCTTGCCCAAGGGCCCCAGGAGTATAAGTGAGGGTCCCCTCTTTCCAGGGATACCAGATTTTTGACAATCGGCCCAGGGGAACCAGAGATATCCGACTTCAAAGCAGTGGTCCCCATCCAAGCCTGTTAATTGCTATTCCCAGCCAAATATCTCGGGTTCTGTCTGACTGAGTTTTTCTGAGGGTATACTCCAAAGGCTGGGACTCTCCCCTTTTGGTGGACACTGACAGCTTGTCTCTACTATGTCCATAACCAGAGATATCAGCCTTCAAGCAGCTGGTTCCTGCTCCAGCTCCACATTCCTAATATGCAGTTTTATATATTCGTTGATGGGTTGCTCTGGCTCCTGAACTCTGATCCCCAAGTTCCCAGTACCTCATGAAAGGTGGGACTCTCTAGTTTTTTATCCTATTCAAAGCTACGAAATCTATTTCCAGGAACTGGAGATATCTGCAGTCAAGCAAGCTGCCCTCCCACTAGAAAATGCTGAATATTAAGCCTACTCCACTGTCCACCCCTCTCCTACTTATTAAACACTCCCTACCAACCTGGAAGTCATGTACTAGGACCCCTTCATTCAGCCCAATGCCCCCTTCTACAGTTTAGTGTTCTTCCTCCCGCACCATCTGTGCAGTAATGAAGTAATTAGCAGAAATTACTGCTCCAGGTCCTACATGCTGAGCAGAAGATACAGCACCCCCTACCGCCCGCGGGACATCAAAGCTGCTGCTGATAGCACCCCCGACCCCTACCACTGGAGTATGGGTAGGGGTCCCAGTGCACTGCTGTTAAGACGGCCCTGATTACGGTCCAGATGGGTAAGAGAAAACTTTTTATACAGGTTTCACTGCCCAATATCACCAATATATTTTCTTTATAAATTGCCTAGGTCAATTATTTTCGGGATGTAGTTATGTGATCGGCAGTCAGGAGACTGCCGGTCACAATACCTTCCCTTACATCCCGCCCCCTCACAATCCCAACAGTTGGCATGCCGACCAACAGGGACTAATCCCACTCCCACTTTATTCCCACTGTAGGTCGCCACCTAGCCCGCAAGGGGCTTGTTGCACTCACCCCTCTGTCTGCATTCCGCTGCCGGGATACCAGCGTCGGCATCTGCCGGTCATGCATACACACCCTTATTTTCTCACTCCATTTAGATAAATGGGTTGCAATCCATAATGTGAAGTATGTCATATCAATGTCTTTATGAATCTAGCCCCAAGGGCATAGCTTATTTATATATTTTTATATATAATTTATATATTTTTTAGATTTCAGACAGTTCTGCCATCGCCATCTAGTGGAGTATCTAAGCTAGTATGATTACATAGACCATCAACACTGTAACTGCAATTGTATTTTTGCATCTTTGGCTAAATATTTGTTGAACGTCTCTTAATATGAACATGGAGCAATGTAATAAGGTAACATATGAACTGGGAGCAATGTAATATGGCATAATATGAACTGGGGCACTGTGATATGGCATGATATGAACTGGGGGCACTGTAATGTGGCATAATATAAACTGGGGACACTAATGTGGCATAATATGAACTGGGGGTACAGTAATGTGGTATAATATGAACTGGTGTAGGTGTACTGTAATGTGGCATAATATGAACTGGGGGCACTGTAATGTGGCATAATATGAACTGGGGGCACTGTAATGTGGCACAATATGAACTTGGCACTGTAATGTGGCATAATATGAACTAGTTGCCCTGCAATATGGCATAATATAAACTGGGGGCGCTGTCTGCCGTAATGTGTAAAAAGGGGACGCTGTCTGCCGTAATGTGTAAAAAAGGGGACGCTGTCTGCCGTAATGTGTAAAAAGGGAATCTGTCTGCCGTAATGTGTAAAAAGGGGGGCTCTGCTGCTGTAATGTGTAAAAAAGGGGATGCTGTCTGCCGTAATGTGTAAAAAGGGGACGCTATTTGCCATAATGTGTAAAAAGGGGAATCTGTCTGCCGTAATGTGTAAAAAAGGGGACGCTGTCTGCCGTAATGTGTAAAAAAGGGGAATCTGTCTGCCGTAATGTGTGTAAAGGGGGCTCTGCTGCCATAATGTGTAAAAAAGGGGACGCTGTCTGCCGTAATGTGTAAAAAGGGGACGTTGTCTGCCGTAATGTGTAAAAAAGGGGACGCTGTCTGCCGTAATGTGTAAAAAAGGGGACGCTGTCTGCCGTAAGGTGTAAAAAGGGGGACGCTGTCTGCCATAATGTGTAAAATGGGACGCTGTCTGCCGTAATGTGTAAAAAGGGGACGCTGTCTGCCGTAATGTGTAAAAAGGGGACGCTATCTGCCATAATGTGTAAAAAGGGGAATCTGTCTGCCGTAATGTGTAAAAAAGGGGACGCTGTCTGCCGTAATGTGTAAAAAGGGGAATCTGTCTGCCGTAATGTGTGTAAAGGGGGCTCTGCTGCCGTAATGTGTAAAAAAGGGGACGCTGTCTGCCGTAATGTGTAAAAAGGGGACGTTGTCTGCCGTAATGTGTAAAAAAGGGGACGCTGTCTGCCGTAATGTGTAAAAAAGGGGACGCTGTCTGCCGTAAGGTGTAAAAAGGGGGACGCTGTCTGCCATAATGTGTAAAAATGGGACGCTGTCTGCCGTAATGTGTAAAAAAGGGACGCTGTCTGCCGTAATGTGTAAAAAGGGGACGCTATCTGTCATAATGTGTAAAAAGGGGAATCTGTCTGCCGTAATGTGTAAAAAAGGGGACGCTGTCTGCCGTAATGTGTAAAAAGGGGAATCTGTCTGCCGTAATGTGTGTAAAGGGGGCTCTGCTGCCGTAATGTGTAAAAAAGGGGACGCTGTCTGCCGTAATGTGTAAAAAGGGGACGTTGTCTGCCGTAATGTGTAAAAAAAGGGGACGCTGTCTGCCGTAATGTGTAAAAAAGGGGACGCTGTCTGCCGTAAGATGTAAAAAGGGGGACGCTGTCTGCCATAATGTGTAAAAATGGGACTCTGTCTGCCGTAATGTGTAAAAAGGGGACGCTGTCTGCTGTAATGTGTACAAAGAGGGACGCTGTCTGCCGTAATGTGTAAAAAAGGGGACGCTGTCTGCCGTAATGTGTAAAAAAGGGGACGCTGTCTGCGTAATGTGTAAAAAGGGGACGCTGTCTGCCATTATGTGTAAAAAGGGGGCGCTGTCTGCCGTAATGTGTAAAAAAGGGGACGCTGTCTGCCGTAATGTGTAAAAGGTTGACGCTGCCTATGCCTGACCACGCTCGCCAAGGTTGTTATTGCACGCTCCTGGTTTGCAGAGGCCTCTCCCAAGTTATTGGAATGGGGGGCTCTGGTGCCCCCCGATCGCTAGTTCCGCCACTTACTGGAGACACTGTAATGTGACATGATATGAACTGTGGACACTGTAGATCATAATGTGTATTGGTTCCTTCAAAATGTTGCTATGGAGCCCACAAAGTTTTGGCTACGCCCCTGTCTAGCCCCCATGTACTGTATATCGGGGGTAATTCCGAGTTGATCGCAGCAGGATTTTTGATAGCAATTGGGCAAAACCATGGGCACTGCAGGGGAGGCAGATATAACATGTGCAGAAAGAGTTAGATTTGGGTGGGTTATTTTGTTTCTGTGCAGGGTAAATACTGGCTGCTTTATTTTTACACTGCAAATTAGATTGCAGATTAAACACACCCCACCCAAATCTAACTCTCTCTGCACATGTTATATCTGCCTCCCCTGCAGTGCACATGGTTTTGCCCAATTGCTAACAAAAATCCTGTTGCGATCAACTTGGAATTACCCCCATCAAGTATTGGTGTGGATCTTTTGACCCATGACCACCATAGATTTATTCAGATTAACCTCTCTTGTAACTCTTAGAGCAGTGTGTTCATATCTCTTCTATAAAGCCCTATGGAAACTTGGGGGTAGATGTATTAATCTGGAGAAGGCATGAGGAAGTGATAAACCAGTGATATGTGCACGGTGATAAAGGCACCAGCCAATCAGCTCCAATATGTAAATTAACAGTTAGGATCTGATTGGCTGGTGCCTTTATCACCTTGCACATATCACTGGTTTATCACTGAAAGGATCCCTACCTCTCTTTGATTACCTCGATGTGATGGCCACTGACGTCAGTGAGAGCAATCCTTAACGTTACAGATAATACACGACACCATGTAGTTAAGAATCACTCTGTTTATTTAATAAATTACAGCGTACTATATAGAAGAGAAACATGGGTGTATACAATATGTGCAAGCATATGATTGGATAAATAGAAGTAGCATACGACATTACATGCGGGATATTTTAGTAACACACAGAAGTAACAGTTTTGATCTAGTATGTAATTGTCCTTGAAGATAAGACACACAGAAGCCTTATATTATATGAAGAGACAAAGGCATCTTGTAGAGAGTGCGTACGTGTCTATTCAAACACATAACAATTCATATAGCATGTTTAACCCTTCAATCCCCTCTTAGAATCATGATTGTTATATGACATGATTCTTAAGTGAGGCTCCTTTCTTGTTCCTCCAGTTCTTGAGATATTGGACATAATCGTCGGGTCCCTTACTATCAGAGGAGGTGACAGGACTGGTGGTTATATCATAGTACATCAGGGCCTTATCAATGCCTTTGGAGGTAAGTTTCTTTCCACAGGGAATTACACAATAAACTATAATGCCTAAAAGAATTAAAGTTACAAGTATGAATATGCTTATTTGCACAAGAGCCTGTTTCCAATTTTCAAACCACCCAAAATATTGGCTCCATGGGTTATCAATACCTGAATTTTTCTTGAGTTCTATGGATAAGGTTTCTAACTTGTTTATGGCTAAAGTAACCTTACCATTGGGACCAGTGTTGTCAGGAATATATGTACAACAGCCTTCCACCTTACTAATGTAAACACATGTACCGCCTTTTTCTGCTAGAATCATGTCAAGGGCCATTCTATTTTGAAATGTCATTTGGGAAGTGGCTTCTAGCTGTTCAGCTATACCTTTAAGAGCATCTTTGGTATCATTAACAAATCTTTGTTGATTATAATATATATAATTAATCCAGGCTACGTTTTTATTTACAGTTACTATAGGGAACAATGACTCAAAACCCGCAGCCACCTCATCTCTAGCTTTGAACTCATTTGGAACACCTCTTGGGACCCCTATAGCATCAATGTACACGTGGGGGTCAAAGCTACCTCCTGGGAGTGCTCTTTTCTTTCGATTAGCAGGAGTATTAGAGGGAGGATTGGGGTCATCGGTGATCATTAGGAGTGGCATTATGACTTTGGCCAGGGCACACTCACCATACCATGGTGTGTCTAATTTAGTTCTAAGCTTCATATCCCCACATATATAATAAATGTCGCCTAGTGATCTAGTTTGGTTGACTAAAACAGTTGTTCTTTTATTTGCACAATACCCTGGTGGGAAGGTTTTTAAATTTCTCCCTGGGGTGATGTTAGATGTATAACAGGTATAGTTTCCAGGATATATGGTTATGGTATTTCCTGGGTTGGGATTTTTTGACAATATGGGATATTCCCTTTTCCACATTTCGCACTGACTGTCATTTGTTTTGGTGTCATTAAAAAGGCTGAAAAAACAATTTTCCTGTTCTAGGGGTATATTAAGGGGCACTGTACCTAGGTGGGGCCTAGATTTGCCACAGACATAACAGTTGCTTTTATTGTGTTTGTTAGCACTATACTTCATCCATTCCAACCAAAAATTAATGTCAGAGAAACCAGTTTCAATAGCTAGGGTGTCTTCAAAGGTAGGGTTAGTAATAGCCACCATATCTTTAGAAGTGGCAATATGGGGCTTTAAAGGTTTGTTTTGGGGAGCAATTTTAGGCTGGTATTTTGGGTTTTTGTACATATCCCATAAATAAAACCTTTGTCTTGCACTATAGTACCCTGCTTGCCACCATATACCAACTACATAAGTTGCATTATCCCGGTTGCTGGGATGCACTATGTTTAGCCTGAACCGATATGAGTCTGGGCCCTCTTCCATTTTATGAATAGACAATCTTTGAAGTAGGTTCAGATGTTGACCATATCTGTTTCTGGCAGCTGATGGGCGATATCCCCAATCTGTTCCTGTATTCCACCCCACAGCTTCCCAGGAATTACAATTAGATCCATAATATCTAATGTCATAGTACCATTCGTCAGTAACACAAATATATACTGTCTCAGACATTCCTGATTTCCTCCTTTGTTGTATATAATATTTGTCATCAGCAATTTTGGGGAACATAAAATAGTCAAGGATATATGTGGCTACGTGTGTGTTAGAGGAATTGTACCACAAGGTGGGGACCCCATCTGTTTGTGTGATGCTGACTTCACATATTGTGAGGTGAATGAGGGCCAGTAGGGCTATCGAGATAGTCCCCAGGATAGAGATAGGGGGCAGGTTCTTCATCGTTTTCTGTTCTTCTGTCTTCGCTAGGTGGGAGGTCAGGGCTGTCTGCCCCGGTTCGTACCTCACTGGAATCACTTGCTTCCCTCTCTAGGTCTGGTCTAGGAACCTTTTTTACTCGGGATGCATGGATCCAGGTAGGACTTTCCTCTGTCAGGACTGCTGTTCGGGTAGCTGCTACGACCTCTGTCTCTGGACCATAGGTGAAGTCTCCTGGGCTCTTGTTCCTGGGGAGCACCTTCACCACGACTCTGTCTCCGACTTTAAAGGGGTGTGTAGGTTCCTGTGGATTCAAAGGGTTTTTACAAACAACCTCATGTTCAATTTCATTCAGTTTTGTTATCAGGGACCTGACATACTCTTCTCTGATGAGTTCTAGATCTCCTTCCTGTATTACTAGTGGTTTCTTAGCCCAGGGTGTAGGAAAAGGCCTACCCATTAGTATTTCAAATGGGGAGTAACCCAGAGTCTTTTGTGGGGTCATTCTGATCTCTGCTAGGATAATAGGAAGGACCTTCTTCCATTTATGGAAGGTACCCCCTGTGGCCTTCCTAAGCTTGTCTTTGAGGGTCCTATTCATGCGTTCTACGACCCCTGAACTCTGCGGGTGATACGGGATGTGGAATTTCCATTCCACCTGCAGGGCCTTTACCAAGGCCTGTGTAATTTTTGCTGTAAAGGCGGAGCCTTTATCACTATTGATTTGCAATGGGCACCCCCATCTGGGGATGATTTCCTGAGTTAGGATCCTAGCAACTGTCTTTGCATCCTCAGATTTAGTGGGGAATACCTCTGGCCATCGAGAGAACATGTCTACAATGACCAGGGCATACTCCTGTTTACCAGTACCTGGGATATGGGTGAAGTCAATTTGCAGGTGTGTAAAGGGTGTGGTGGGGTATTCAAGATGCTGATGTTTTGCCTTGTCAGGGTTGTTGGGGTTGTTTCGCAGACAAGTGATGCATCTACTGACATACTGATCTACTAATGACTTGGCATCCGTGACATAGAAATCATTACGTAAGAGTAAGGTAGTTGTTGCCTTACTGTGGTGTCCTATGCCATGGTAGTGGGCAATAAACAAGGGTGCACTGGACTGGGGTATACAAGGTTTCCCCTCTTTGCAGATTAATCCTGTTTTAGGATTCTTCTGCAAAACTGGGTAAGTCCAGTCAGCTAGGTCGGCATTGGAGGCTGAGGCCTGTAACTGGGTGATCAGGTAGTGGTTGTCGAGAGCTGGGGGGGTCATGATGGACATGTGGGCCTGAGTGATGGGCTGTGAGGCCGCATGTTTGGCAGCAGAGTCAGCAAGAGCATTTCCAAGGGAGACTGCATCCTTCCCACCCGTGTGTGCCCTGCAATGGAGGATTGCAATGTCAGAGGGCAGGGTTATGGCATGCAGAAGGTCAGAGATGAGTTGGGCATGTGATATGCCTTTTCCATCAGCTCCAAGGAAACCACGGCGTCGCCAAATGACCCCATGGTCATGCACGACGCCGTACGCGTATTTGGAGTCAGTGTAGATGGTGACTGGTTTATTCTGGTAAAGGTGACAAGCCCTTGTGAGAGCAATGAGCTCTGCAGCCTGTGCTGACTGGTAAGGAATGGGCTGTGCTTCCAGAATAATGTCAGGGAGAGTGACAATAGCATAACCCGCTTGGTACGTGGTGTCATTGGGTCTGCTACAGGAACCATCTACAAAAATGACATCCGCGTCGGGGACAGGGACAGGGGACATGTCCAGTCTGGGGGATGTTTCTGACTCAATGGAAGCTGAGCAGTCATGGGGTTCAGGAGGGTGGTCTTCAGGACCTTTGAGCCCCAGTAGAGCGTTGAGAATGGGTGCAGGACCTGAAGAGTTGGTGGCATACTTAATGGTGAGGGAGGGGTTGTTTAAAAGGAGAACCTCATATCCACTGAGGCGCTGAGCTGACATGTGTTGTGTGTGTAACCCTTTTAAAATGGTTAGAACATCATGAGTGGTGTGAAGTATTGTTGTGTGGCCTAGGGTGAGTGTGGTGGCCATTTCAGTTACCATTGCACAGGCTGCAAGTGCCCTGAGGCAAGCAGGCATACCTTGCACTGTGACAGGCATTACTTTGGAAAAAAATGCCACTGGGCGCAACTTTCCTCCATGAAACTGTGTGAGCACCCCCGCCATGGTTTTACAATTGTCCCTTGCAAACAAATGAAAAGGTAGTACATAGTTGGGGAGGCCAAGTGCCGGACTTTTCATTAACATACACTTTAAGCTTTCATATGCAGTTAACATTTCTTGTGACCATTGTACAATATTAGGTTTGTCTTTCAGTGTGGCTTGTCTCAAAATGTTATCATAATAGGAACAATCAGATATCCACTGTCTGCAGTAATTTACCATACCCAGAAAAGACAGCAGTTCCCTCTGGGTAGTTGGGGTGACCAGGCCCAATACAGACTGAATGCGCTGTGGACTGACTTTCCTTTCCCCCTGAGTGAGCACAAAACCCAAGTAATCCACATGCTTCTTACACCATTGCATTTTTGTTTTGGACACCTTGTGTCCACATTCACAGAGCCAGTTTAACAGTGATATACCATCCTCCCGGCAGGCCTCCTCAGTTTGACTACAGAGCAGCAGATCATCTGCATACTGTAGCAGGACTGAACCATGGTGAGGGTGCCAGGGCCCCAATGTGGCCTGGAGTACAATGCTATACACAACAGGTGCGTCAATGAAGCCCTGGGGTAAACGACACCAGGTGAGTTGCTTGCCCTCAAAAGAAAATGCAAAAAGTAACTGTGTCTGTGCATCCACTGGAATGCTAAAAAATGCATTTTTTAAATCAATTACCGAAAAAAATGCAGCATCTGCAGGGATAGCTGAAATGAGTGAGTTAATGTCAGGTACAATGGGTGCTATAGGCACAATGAGTTGGTTAATTGCCCTAAGGTCTTGTACAAACCTTACACTGCCATCTGACTTAGCAACTGGGTTGACTGGTGTGCAGTAAGGTGAAATTACGTGTCTGAGAATGCCTTGTTGGAGAAACTGTTGTATCATTGGTCTAAGACCTTCAATCTTCTCTTGTGACAAGGGGTATTGCTTTTGATAGACAGGTTGTGTGTCAGGTTTCAGGGTTGCTCTATATGGTGTGCAAGGAATGAGGCCAGTGTCATAGGGACCCTCCGACCATAGAGCAGGGTTTACTTTGTCAAAATCAGGTGTAATGTCTGTTGCTTCCCACACCGGTAGGTGTGGGGACTCAACCTCCAGGCCACTGCCAGTGGGTGAAGGGAGAATGGAGATTTCGAGCCTGCTAAGAAGATCCCTTCCCAGAAGATTAATTGGACATTCAGGTATTACAGTGAAA
This sequence comes from Pseudophryne corroboree, assembly GCF_028390025.1. Classification (NCBI taxonomy): domain Eukaryota; kingdom Metazoa; phylum Chordata; class Amphibia; order Anura; family Myobatrachidae; genus Pseudophryne; species Pseudophryne corroboree. The sequence continues at coordinate 648,201,402 of NC_086446.1, read as the reverse complement.
TTGTGTTTACCCATATATGTGCCTCCCGTGGTTCTGACACTAAGGGCATCTGTCAGGTAAGCATCTGTGGGTATCCCATTGATTCCCATTGAAGGAGCAGTCTTTACCAAATGACCATCGTACAGGTCGACACACAAAACACTAGTAGTTGCCCCGCTATCTACCAGGAAAGGGATTGCTCTCTTTCCTATAATCAAGGTTAGTAGCGGTGGGTCCTTCCAGTGTCTGGTGAGCTGGGCAAAGGCTGGGATACCCTCCTCCGGGCCCCGTCAGTGGGAGGGGTCCTGCCAGTCAACTCGGAATCGGACATGATCCTGAAAGGGGTTGTTGTGTGACTGTCGGGGATGATCCCGGGAGGGAGCCGGAGCTTGGGGCTGTCGGTGGTTTTGTGAGGGACAAGGGCAATCCCTTGCCCAGTGATCGTCCCTTCCACAGTTGAAGCAGGAGGTTTGTTTCCTGCTGGCAGAGTCAGGGGGGTGGGGTGGCCTGGCTTGTGGGTTTTGATATCGGGCTGGATTACGGGGTGGGCCAGTGGAGTGCTGCTGGCGTCTATCTCCCTGACCTCTCTGATTTTGGTAATTATGAGTTGGGGCATTCTGCAAGGGTTTTTTAACATCAAAGCATCCTGCAGCTTCCTTTTCATATAAGTGCTTTTCAAATTCCTTAATATTATCAGAGGTCCAGGAAGAAACACCTTGCTTAACAGGGACCATAACAGATGGCAACAAGTTATTTACAAAGGTAGAAATTAGTAAATGGTCTGTATCTACAAGAGTGAGACCTGCATCTTCAGACCAACACTTTTTAAACCTCTTCCAGAACTCAGTGACAGTTTCAGTGGGCTTTTGTTTACATGCTACGGCAATGGGAAGAGAAGCCCGGGTTTTAAAAATCTCTTTCATATGGGTCTCAATTTCCTTCCACATCTCCGTTACACCGTCCCCAGTATTGAGAGGGTAGCGAACGGCATCGTTAAGGGTGGTAGGAGTGTTTATGGTGGGAATCTTTTTCCAATCCCACCCGTTGTAATGGTCTATAACCCCATCTATGATCAGCTTCATATCTTCTTGAGTATAGCTGCGTCCTGTGCAAGCCTTTTTCAAGTAAGCTATGCAGCCGTCAGGTGCAACAGTGGGTTTGGGACAGTTCTTAACAATTCTGTCTAAATCCTCTATTTCAATGGGTTTCTTTAACAACTGATCCCCTACTGTCATGAAGGGCAGGTGGGTGGCGACACCGAGGAAACCAGTGCCGGATCGCGTTGTGGAGGGGGTGAGAGGGTTGTCAGTAGCAATAGTTAAGTCAGCGTTGCGGCGGGAGGCGGTTTGTCTGTTAGGAGTAGGGGCACTAGGGGCGGGGGTGGTTACGTCTATGTGGAGGGTACTGTCAGGGGGGGCTATTCCTCCTGAGCCTCCTTCTCCTTCCCCTTCCCCTCCTCCCCCTCCCCTTTGCATCGGCATTCGTGACAAAGCAACTGAGCCTCCTTCTCCTTCCCCTTCCCCTCCTCCCCCTCCCCTTTGCATCGGAATTCGTGACAAAGCAACTGCAGCTAAAAGATCTGTGTCTTTTAAGGAGGGGTATAGGGGACTGTAGGGCGGAGGAGAAGAGTTTTTCAGAAACTTGTTGCTTCTAAATTCCTCAGCTTTGTGTAGTCGGGAAGTTACAGATTTTATTCTACGCTGTTTCTGCTTGATATTTTTGTCATACCAATGAGGTGCTATCGTGAGCCATTGCTCTCCTCCAGCACGCATATATGTCATGTCCCATTGTGGGTCATGATCATACCACGGCCAGGCTTCCTTGTCTCCCAGACAAAGCCCTTTGATCATGTCCATATAAAATGGATAATTAATACCATCACGGGGGAATGGGCTGGGGCTGCCAACTTTCTCTGTCCACCCCGCTAAGTTATCTACCCAAGGGTTAACTAGATAATAATCTGTGGTGGAGTTACGGGCTACATACTCCTTACATGTCTCTCCTGGTAAAGGTGGAGGATAAATGACTGTCTTACTCTGACCCCCTCCCATAGTAAAGAATACAATCTACACCAGCTTTCTACGCAATTTCTACAACAACTTATAACAACTGTCTATGCAATATCACAACAAAAATATGTTCTATGCAATTTCACAACAAAAACTTTCTATGCATGCATTAGCTAACACCAGTTAATTAGTCATTGACAATATCACAATATTATCTGTATAATGAGAACATGAAATCTTTTGACGGGTACGCTTACCTTCGTACAAGATGTCAGAAAAATACAGCGTTTTAAACAGGAAGCAAGAAAAGAGTTTTGAGTAAAGATATCTGGCAGACGAAAACTTACCAGCCGTCTGAACCAAATATAAGAACTTATCTCACTACAACATACAAGAATATATATATAGACGATCAGATCGAGGTATAATCTACGTTATGTATAGACCCCAGGTCTATATATTTTTTTTTTAAGTATCCCAGATACTAACGTCTTTGGAGAATTGCGCTTGGACTCCTGGTCCTTTCTCAGACGTATCTTTAAGTCCCAGACATTAAAGATTCTATGGTATCCCTGATACCTGTTTTATGTTTTTACATAAAACTTCGTAATATTAAGTCCCGGACTTAAATATTACCTTGTCACGTGTTCCCGGAACACTGACACGGATTCAGCTTCAGTGTATGACCGCAATCCTGTATGGCAAAGATAGACAATAAATTCTCTATTTTTACCATTCAGGGACGATCACTGAATCCCGGACATAGAGCTCCCAGCTGAAAGGATCCCTACCTCTCTTTGATTACCTCGATGTGATGGCCACTGACGTCAGTGAGAGCAATCCTTAACGTTACAGATAATACACGACACCATGTAGTTAAGAATCACTCTGTTTATTTAATAAATTACAGCGTACTATATAGAAGAGAAACATGGGTGTATACAATATGTGCAAGCATATGATTGGATAAATAGAAGTAGCATACGACATTACATGCGGGATATTTTAGTAACACACAGAAGTAACAGTTTTGATCTAGTATGTAATTGTCCTTGAAGATAAGACACACAGAAGCCTTATATTATATGAAGAGACAAAGGCATCTTGTAGAGAGTGCGTACGTGTCTATTCAAACACATAACAATTCATATAGCATGTTTAACCCTTCAATCACTTCCTTATGCCTTCTCCAGGTTAATACAGTACATCTGCCCCTTGAATACTAGTAAGTTAAGTTAGCACTCTGATACTGCTAATAGGTGATTCCCTGGAGGGGAAGGAGGGGGAGGAGGAGGAGGAGGTGTATAATGGATAAGTGTTTGCTAGAATTATTAACACTTTCACTGCATTTGTGGGGTAAATGTAAGGTTTAGGCAGGTGTTAGATTTCTTGTGGCTGCCTGCAAATCAGAGGCTATTATATTTACCCCCAGGTATGTCAAATACTGAGGGGCAGCTGTACTTAGCCTTGGAGAGTGATAAAGTGGAGAGAGATAAAGTACCAACCAATCATCTCATAACTGTCATTTTTCAAACACAGCCTGTAACATGGCAGTTAGGAGCTGATTATCTGGTACATTATCTCTCTCCAAGGCTTATTACTTAGTACTTAGTACTCCCTTGGGGAAAGCTAAAGTTTAGAAGTTGCCAATACCAATAAACCAGTCTGTAACTGTCATTTTTAAATGACAACTAGGAGCTGATTGGTTACTATGGGAAATGTCTCCATTTTATCTCTCCGGAAGGTTTTGGGTATCTCTCTTTAACGACTGTCAGCAAGGGTCATGTATAAATGCCTAATTTGGGGTAAATTTACTAAGATGGGAGTTCTGTTTAAGATGGGATGTTGCCCATAGCAACCAATCAGATTTTACTTCTCATTTATCTAGCACCTTCTATAAGATAATACCTGGAATCTGATTGGTTGCTATGGGCAACATCCCATCTTAAATAGAGCTCCCATCTTAGTAAATTTACCCCTTTGTGTTGAAATATGACAGAATTTATGCCATGTCTTTAGATTTTGCACCTTTAAAATGAGTGGGGAGGGCTGCATTTTCAGTGATTTATAACCAATGTATATAAAGAAGTAAACTGTTATAGCTACAAAATGAGTTATATCTTCAACTGATTATGTGGCACAGAATTATTTTGTAACTCTCAAAACTGATTATGATCGAAATACATTTTTGGCACACAATCCATTTTTGCAGGCTCCAAAGCTATTTGGCAACACAATTGATTCTGTGGGAAAATACAGGTGTGATAAAACATATTGTAAGTGTTTTCTGTAGCGCACAATAGTGATTGTGTGGCACTAACTGTAATTTGCAGCACCCAAATTTGACAGCTTTGCACAACATATATTTTAGAACAACAAAAGGTGCATTTTTGTCAGTCAGGAGTAATGTTTCTGTTACAAAATAAAATGTGGCTCAGCAACCATTGATGCTTAATTATGTAGACAAAACGTCTGACAGACAAAAACCAGACATCAGTGAGGATGACCTTGAGCTAAACGGAATTTTTTTTTTTTTTTTTAGATTTCAGACAGCTGTGCCATCGCCACCTAGTGGAGTATCTATGCTAGTATGATTACGTAGACCATCAACACTAAGAACTGCAACTGTTATTTTGCATCTTTGGCTAATTAGCTGTTGAACGTCTCTTAAAACAAATGAAATCCTATAAGACTGGTGATGTTTTATATAGACTGTTTCCAGTTTGCACTACCAGCTAGGGAAGTTATCTTCACTAGACCCCTACCAACACTGTCCATTAGATCTTTTGTGCCAATTATTTAACTTTTTGCTATAACATGGCCCATACTATATATCTAGCACCAAGTTTGTCCTCCTTTGACCAGAGCATGCCAATCCATGCCAGAACTGTAAGCAATCTGGGCCACAAATATTAGAAACTCATTGTTTCTTTAATCATCCAAGGCAAAATGCAGTAGGAAGAGACTGTAGTACCAAATATGGGCCCTCATTCCGAGTTGTTCGCTCGGTATTTTTCATCGCATCGCAAAGAAAATCCGCTTAGTACGCATGCGCAATGTTCGCACTGCGACTGCGCCAAGTAACTTTGCTATGAAGAAAGTAATTTTACTCACGGCTTTTTCATCGCTCCGGCGATCGTAATGTGATTGACAGGAAATGGGTGTTACTGGGCGGAAGCACGGCGTTTTAGGGGCGTGTGGCTGAAAACGCTACCGTTTCCGGAAAAAACGCAGGAGTGGCCGGAGAAACGGTGGGAGTGCCTGGGCGAACGCTGGGTGTGTTTGTGACGTCAACCTGGAACGACAAGCACTGAACTGATCGCACAGGCAGAGTAAGTCTGAAGCTACTCTAAAACTGCTACGAGGTTTGTGATCGCAATATTGCGAATACATCGGTCGCACTTTTAAGAAGCTAAGATACACTCCCAGTAGGCGTAGGCTTAGCGTGTGTAACTCTGCTACATTCGCCTTGCGAGCGATCAACTCGGAATGAGGGCCATGAATTGAAGATATACAAATTAAAAGGATGAGTTTAATTGTATTGAGTTTCAAAGGTTTTAGCCCACCCCTTTAAAATTGCCCTATGCCGAGTGTTTTTTTTCTAACCAGCCTCCTGGGTTTGTTTGTCTCTGCATGCAGTTACGTAGATATAACACCTATACAAAATGCTGTCTTAGTGGAACAAACAAAGATGTATTTCGGATACATCTTTGTGCTACCTCACATTGCTTGTTCATGCATCTCACAGAGAGGGTCATATCACATACTAAACAAAGAAAGAAAAATGATGTATCACCATAGCAACAGATATTGCTACAGAATTCTCCAGTGCTGTGTGGCCACTTCACAAAGAGAAGCAATGAATACAATGTGTCACTCTTCAATGATTTGTGGTTGCCATGGTAATAATACAGTTATTGTCAGGGCCAATGATGATATGTCTTTTTCTGCAAGTCATTTCAGGCTTTTGTGAGTTTTTTTCTCTTATCAGCCTGTTGCGAGACAGAACTTTTTCTAAAATTGATACAATCTGTAAAAATCAATATGCCAAATTCATCTTTATTATTAATTTCTAATCTTATTGCGTAATCATGTTCTTTTGGTAAGCTGATCATGCGATGCAGTGCCAAGCGAGGTTCACAAAAATGATACTGTGCATTTTTAATAAATAACACTTTGTAATCATGGCAGAGAATTGTTGATCAAAGAAGGAAATGCACTAAGGATGATCCAGTTGTTCAACATTATTGTAGGTGATTTTAATTGTGCACACCTTCCTGCCAATTTTAACAGATAGTTGCCTTTGGTTGCCATGTATTTTTGTCATGTTTAGATATGACGTGGCTCTCTCATTTGGACGCAGTTCTACACTGAGTACACAATTCTATTCCACAATTATAACAACACTGCTGATTTAAAAGAGCATTATGTTTGGTAAAGCTAGCAAAAGTATATGAAAAAAACATACAGGGGGCGCAGCCTATGAAAAGGGGCGTGACTTTGTGGGAGTGCCTGCAGTCGCGAGCCACGCCCCCATTTTCATCACTGAGGGGGTATGCCCAGCGCTCTGTGAGCCGCTGGCATGCCCCCTCTCCTTCTGGCTCCACTGAATAGATGCTGTGCGCATGCGTCTATTCACCGCGAGTGCAGGAGCCTCCCAACTGTCCCCCCCCCCCCCCCCCACACACACACACACACACCACGGGACACTGCGGCCTGCGGGTGGGACAGCGGGACAGTCCCAGAAAATGGGACTGTCCCGTGAAAATCGGGACAGTTGGGAGGTATGCAGTAGTAAAATAAGGTGGTGTGGTAGTTCCCGATGCTGTCTGGGGCCTCGGAAGGTGCAGCTTTGCTCCAAGATGGCATGGCTGTGCCTCATTCAGAGGGGCAGCACCCATTAGTGGCGGCTCCAGAGCTGGGGCTGCAGCGCAGTGCAAAATCCAAATAGGGGAGCCACACCAACTGCTCACCCAAACATTGCCAGGCATCTCCCAGGCCGGGAATCACTGGCAGTTGGTGTGGCTTCTGTATTTGAATTCTGGGCAGCGCTACAGCCCCACCTCTGCAGCTTCCTCTGGACCCCACTATTCACATTGATGCATGGTGAAGCACTCGGAAACTTGGCCACGCCTCCCTTGGGAAAGGAGCATCAAAATACTCTTGGTCATTGGCTAATATCATCCTACGGTGTTTATAAACCTCGCTGTATACCCTTGTGATGCTTTCTGTCACTTGAATCTTAAATATTTTAAGGAATCACATTAGGGGTAATTCAGATCTGATTGCATCAGCACATTTGTTATCTAGTGGGCAAAACCATGTGCACTGCAGGGGGGGGCAGATATAACATGTGCAGAGAGAGTTAGATTTGGGTGGGTTATTTTGTTTCTGTGCAGGGTAAATACTGCCTGCTTTATTTCTCTAACGTCCTAGTGGATGCTGGGGACTCCGTCAGGACCATGGGGAATAGCGGCTCCGCAGGAGACAGGGCACAAAAAGTAAGCTTTTAGGATCACATGGTGTGTACTGGCTCCTCCCCCTATGACCCTCCTCCAAGCCTCAGTTAGGTTTTTGTGCCCGTCCGAGCAGGGTGCAATCTAGGTGGCTCTCATAAAGAGCTGCTTAGAAAAAGTTTTTTAGGTTTCTTATTTTCAGTGAGTCCTGCTGGCAACAGGCTCACTGCTACGAGGGACTTAGGGGAGAGAAGTGAACTCACCTGCGTGCAGGATGGATTTGCTTCTTAGGCTACTGGACACCATTAGCTCCAGAGGGATCGAACACAGGCCCAGCCATGGAGTCCGGTCCCGGAGCCGTGCCGCCGACCCCCCTTGCAGATGCCGAAGTTGAAGAGGTCCAGAGGTCCGGAAACAGGCGGCAGAAGACTTTCAGTCTTCATAAGGTAGCGCACAGCACTGCAGCTGTGCGCCATTGTTGTCGGCACACTTCACACCAGCGGTCACTGAGGGTGCAGGGCGCTGGGGGGGGCGCCCTGGGCAGCAATGTATAATACCTTTTTCTATGGCTAAAATACATCACATATAGCCCTTGAGGCTATATGGATGTATTTAACCCCTGCCATATATCGCAAACTCCGGGAGAAGAGCCCGCCGTTTTAGGGGGCGGGGCCTATTCTCCTCAGCACACAGCGCCATTTTCCTGCTCAGCTCCGCTGTGAGGAAGGCTCCCAGGACTCTCCCCTGCACTGCACTACAGAAACAGGGTAAAACAGAGAAGGGGGGCATATTTTGGCGATATTTTTATATATTAAGCGCATATAACAGAAACAACACCTTTTAGGGTTGTTTATATACATTTTTATAGCGCTTTGGTGTGTGCTGGCAAACTCTCCCTCTGTCTCCCCAAAGGGCTAGTGGGGTCCTGTCTTCGATAAGAGCATTCCCTGTGTGTCTGCTGTGTGTCGGTACGTGTGTGTCGACATGTATGAGGACGATGTTGGTGTGGAGGCGGAGCAATTGCCGGTAATGGTGATGTCACCCCCTAGGGAGTCGACACCGGAATGGATGGCTTTAATTATGGAATTACGTGATAATGTTAGCACGCTGCAAAAGTCAGTTGACGACATGAGACGGCCGGAAAACCAGTTAGTACCTGTCCAGGCGTCTCAGGCACCGTCAGGGGCTGTAAAACGTCCCTTACCTCAGTCAGTCGACACAGGTACCGACACAGATGAATCTAGTGTCGACGGTGAAGAAAGAAACGTATTTTCCAATAGGGCCACACGTTATATGATCACGGCAATGAAGGAGGCTTTGCATATCTCTGATACTGCAGGTACCTCAAAGGGGGGTATTATGTGGGGTGTGAAAAAACTACCTGTAGCTTTTCCAGAATCAGAGGAATTGAATGACGTGTGTGATGAAGCGTGGGTTAACCCCGATAGAAAACTGCTAATTTCAAAGAAGTTATTGGCATTATACCCTTTCCCACCAGAGGTTAGGGCGCGCTGGGAAACACCCCCTAGGGTGGATAAGGCGCTCACACGCTTATCAAAACAAGTGGCGTTACCGTCTCCTGATACGGCCGCCCTCAAGGATCCAGCTGATAGGAGGCTGGAAACTACCCTGAAGAGTATATACACACATACTGGTGTTATACTGCGACCAGCAATAGCCTCAGCCTGGATGTGCAGTGCTGGGGTGGTGTGGTCGGATTCCCTGACTGAAAATATTGATACCCTGGATAGGGACAGTATTTTATTGACTATAGAGCAATTAAAGGATGCTTTTCTTTATATGCGAGATGCTCAGAGGGATATTTGCACTCTGGCATCGAGAGTAAGTGCGATGTCCATATCTGCCAGAAGAAGTTTATGGACGCGACAGTGGTCAGGTGATGCGGATTCCAAACGGCATATGGAAGTATTGCCGTATAAAGGAGAGGAATTATTTGGGGTCGGTCTATCGGATCTGGTGGCCACGGCAACAGCCGGAAAATCCACTTTTTTACCTCAGGTCACCTCCCAACAGAAAAAGACACCGTCTTTTCAGCCGCAGTCCTTTCGTTCCTATAAGAACAAGCGGGCAAAAGGACAGTCATATTTGCCCAGAGGCAAAGGAAGGGGTAAGAGGGTGCAGCAAGCAACTACTTCCCACGAACAGAAGCCCTCCCCGGCTTCTACAAAGCCCTCAGCATGACGCTGGGGCTGTGCAAGCGGACTCAGGGGCGGTGGGGGGTCGACTAAAGATTTTCAGCACACAGTGGGCGCGCTCACAGGTGGACCCTTGGATCCTGCAGGTAGTATCTCAGGGTTACAAGTTGGAATTCGAAAAGTATCCCCCTCGCCGGTTCCTAAAGTCTGCTTTACCAACGTCTCCCTCAGAAAGGGCGACGGTATTGGAAGCCATTCACAAGCTGTATTCTCAGCAGGTGATAGTCAAGGTACCCCTCCTACAACAGGGAAAGGGGTATTATTCCACACTATTTGTGGTACCGAAGCCGGACGGTTCGGTAAGACCTATTCTAAATCTGAAATCCTTGAACCTGTACATACAGAAATTCAAGTTCAAGATGGAGTCACTCAGAGCAGTGATAGCGAATCTGGAAGAAGGGGACTTCATGGTGTCCCTGGACATAAAAGATGCTTATCTGCATGTCCCAATTTACCCTTCACACCAAGGGTATCTCAGGTTCGTGATACAAAACTGTCATTATCAGTTTCAAACGCTGCCGTTTGGTTTGTCCACGGCACCTCGGGTCTTTACCAAGGTAATGGCCGAAATGATGGTTCTTCTATGAAGAAAAGGCGTATTAATTATCCCTTACTTGGACGATCTCCTGATAAGGGCAAGGTCCAGAGAACAGCTGGAAGTCGGAGTAGCACTAACCCAAGTAGTGCTTCAACAACACGGGTGGATTCTGAATCTTCCAAAATCTCAATTGACCCCGACGACACGTCTGCTGTTCCTGGGAATGATTCTGGACACTGTTCAGAAAAAGGTGTTTCTCCCGGAGGAGAAAGCAAGGGAGTTATCCGAACTTGTCAGGAACCTCCTAAAACCAGGAAATGTGTCAGTACATCAATGCACAAGAGTCCTGGGAAAGATGGTGGCTTCTTACGAAGCAATTCCATTCGGCAGATTCCACGCACGAATATTTCAGTGGGATCTGCTGGACAAATGGTCCGGATCGCATCTGCACATGCATCAGCGGATAACACTGTCACCAAGAACAAGGGTGTCTCTTCTGTGGTGGTTGCAGAGTGCCCATCTGTTAGAGGGCCGCAGATTCGGCATACAGGACTGGGTCCTGGTGACTACGGATGCCAGCCTACGAGGCTGGGGAGCAGTCACACAGGGAAGAAACTTCCAGGGCGTGTGGTCAAACCTGGAGACGTCTCTTCACATAAATATACTGGAGCTAAGAGCGATTTACAATGCTCTAAGCCTGGCAAAACCGCTGCTTCAGGGTCAGCCGGTGTTGATCCAGTCGGACAACATCACGGCAGTCGCCCACGTAAACAGACAGGGCGGCACGAGAAGCAGAAGAGCAATGACAGAAGCTGCAAGGATTCTTCGCTGGGCGGAAAATCATGTCATAGCACTGTCAGCAGTGTTCATTCCGGGAGTGGACAACTGGGAAGCAGACTTCCTCAGCAGACACGACCTCCACCCGGGAGAGTGGGGACTTCATCCAGAAGTCTTCCACATGATTGTGAACCGTTGGGAAAAACCAAAGGTGGACATGATGGCGTCCCGCCTTAACAAGAAACTGGACAGATATTGCGCCAGGTCAAGAGACCCTCAGGCAATAGCTGTGGACGCTCTGGTAACACCGTGGGTGTACCAGTCCGTGTATGTGTTTCCTCCTCTGCCTCTCATACCAAAGGTACTGAGAATTATACGGCTACGGGGAGTAAGAACAATACTCGTGGCTCCGGATTGGCCGAGAAGGACTTGGTACCCGGAACTTCAAGAGATGCTCACGGAAGAGCCGTGGCCTCTACCGTTAAGAAGGGATCTGCTTCAGCAGGGACCTTGTATGTTCCAAGACTTACCGCGACTGCGTTTGACGGCATGGCGGTTGAACGCCGGATTCTAAAAGAAAAGGGCATTCCAGAGGAAGTTATTCCTACCTTGATTAAAGCCAGGAAGGAAGTGACCGCACAACATTATCACCGCATTTGGAGAAAATATGTTGCGTGGTGTGAGGCCAAGAAGGCCCCAACGGAGGAATTTCAATTGGGTCGATTCCTACATTTCCTGCAGGCAGGATTGTCTATGGGCCTCAAATTGGGGTCTATTAAGGTTCAAATTTCGGCCTTATCGATTTTCTTCCAGAAAGAATTGGCTTCAGTGCCTGAAGTACAAACCTTTGTCAAAGGTGTACTACAAATACAGCCCCCGATTGTGCCTCCAGTGGCACCGTGGGATCTCAACGTAGTTTTGGATTTTCTCAAATCCCATTGGTTTGAGCCGCTCAAATCGGTAGATTTGAAGTATCTTACATGGAAAGTAACCATGCTACTGGCCCTGGCTTCAGCCAGGAGAGTATCAGAGTTGGCGGCTTTATCGTACAAAAGCCCATATCTGATTTTCCATTCGGACAGGGCAGAACTGCGGACGCGTCCTCAGTTTCTGCCTAAGGTGGTTTCGGCTTTTCACTTGAACCAGCCTATTGTGGTGCCTGCGGCTACTAGCGACTTGGAGGACTCCAAGTTGCTGGACGTTGTCAGAGCATTGAAAATATATATTTCAAGGACGGCTGGAGTCAGAAAATCTGACTCGCTGTTTATCCTGTATGCACCCAACAAGATGGGTGCTCCTGCGTCTAAGCAGACGATTGCTCGTTGGATCTGTAGCACAATCCAACTTGCACATTCTGTGGCAGGCCTGCCACAGCCTAAATCTGTAAATGCCCACTCCACAAGGAAGGTGGGCTCATCTTGGGCGGCTGCCCGAGGGGTCTCGGCATTACAACTTTGCCGAGCAGCTACGTGGTCAGGGGAGAACACGTTTGTAAAATTTTACAAATTTGATACTCTGGCTAAGGAGGACCTGGAGTTCTCTCATTCGGTGCTGCAGAGTCATCCGCACTCTCCCGCCCGTTTGGGAGCTTTGGTATAATCCCCATGGTCCTGACGGAGTCCCCAGCATCCACTAGGACGTTAGAAAAAATAAGAATTTACTTACCGATAATTCTATTTCTCATAGTCCGTAGTGGATGCTGGGCGCCCATCCCAAGTGCGGATTGTCTGCAATACTTGTACATAGTTATTGTTACAAAAATCGGGTTATTATTGTTGTGAGCCATCTTTTCAGAGGCTTCTTCGTTGTTATCATACTGTTAACTGGGTTCAAATCACAAGTTGTACGGTGTGATTGGTGTGGCTGGTATGAGTCTTACCCGGGATTCAAGATCCTTCCTTATTGTGTACGCTCGTCCGGGCACAGTACCTAACTGAGGCTTGGAGGAGGGTCATAGGGGGAGGAGCCCGTACACACCATGTGATCCTAAAAGCTTACTTTTTGTGCCCTGTCTCCTGCGGAGCCGCTATTCCCCATGGTCCTGACGGAGTCCCCAGCATCCACTACGGACTATGAGAAATAGAATTATCGGTAAGTAAATTCTTATTTTTTACACTGCAATTTAGATTTCAGTTTGAACATACCCCACCCAAATCCAATGGTCTGCACATGTTCTATCTGCCCCCCCTGCAGTGCACATGGTTTTGCCCATTAGCTAACAAATTTTGCTACTGCGATCAGATCTGAATTGGGCCCATTGTGTGCTTTATTTTTAGCATCAGTTTCCTCAATGTTATATTTGCAACATGTTTTCCATTCAGAATCCTGGTTATCAGTCACATGTGAGGCAGTGTACAGCAATAGTTACAGATAACATGAGAATGTGGCTAATGTTGCTATTCCCCAGCAAATCATAAATTATCCAGGCATGCTTGTTGTACTTGCAAATGTAAATAGCAAATAAGAATAGAAAATAAATAGAATTAGCAAATGATATCCTCATGGATATCACATTAAGCATACAACTCTACATTTCAAACAATAAACAAAATTCAAACTCATATAAGCCCCTCCCATGATGTACTCAGAACACACCCACATATTGCAAAGCCACACCCCTTCCAAGGTGGTTGCTCAAGACAGTCCTGTCAAATTAGGAATTGCTGGTGGGATGTATGCATTTAGTAGAGATGTATATAACACTTACCATAACAATAACTCATTAAAATACATACCTCCAAACTTTCTGGCTTGTGTGGTCGGGATGCTCGTGCGGCATAGCCACGTGCGACCCCGATAAAGGGGCATGGCCTCGTGGATTGGGTGTGGTCTCACCTGAGTGGGCATTACCTTGCGGCACTGACGTATGGTGCGGCATTTTGGGGGCATGTCCAGCGCTCCCAGAGCAGCTGGGCAGCCCCCTGCTCACCTCCCAGCAGTGAATACATGCCGTGCGCATGCGCACAGCATGTATTCAGCGATTACTCGCTGCTTTGCAGAGAAGCGAGTGATCAAAGGCTCCCCCAACTGCCCCCCCTGCCTGCGGGACACTGCTGCCCATGGGAGGGACAGTGTCCGAATAGCGGGACTGTCCCTCTGGATTCGGGACAGTTGGGTGGTATGTAATGGGTGGGCAACATTCCCCTCTCTCAATTCCTTTTTTAGGGCTATATAAGTGTATGTATGTATGTATGTATGTATGTATGTATGTATGGTGACCTGGGGAAATGAACTCTGTAGATGAATGTGGTGGTTCACACACAGCTTTTCAGGTACATAAATGAAAGTAATGCTTTACTGGCATCATAACCTAACCAAAAACCACAAACAAACTAGCCCTTGTGTAGGGCACTATCTCACTACTTCATCCCGTACTATGCTGGGCAGATCATCTGCAAACAAAGCCTCACAGTCTTGCCTGCTTCTTGAAGGTATATCCACATGATTTGGCCTTGCTTGGCTTATTTCAGCAACATAAGCACAGTCACACAGATTGGTGGTCTTCCCTGCCTCCTGCTGGTTTAGACAATGGCACCACCCACTCATCGTGCAGGAAAAGTCATAACCAGGAACCTGGAGCCATCCTGGGTGCCCACGCAGCGCAAAGAGGGAGGTCCTGTCAACATGTGTAGTGTATTTAGGATTGTCACAGTTGTTCACTTGTGCTCTCTGAGGAAAGATACTTGGGGTCAATCCAATTGGGTATTAAGGGTGTGACCTGCTGTCAGCAACGCAACCAATCTCACACCCTTCGCGGCCTGATTTCTGCCTAAATTCGCACAAAATTGCTTGGAGCCCTATAGAGTAGTGAGTGAGCACTCTTGTTCGCAGTAAAGTGCAGCCGCTGCCATGATGACTCATACCCACAAGTTCATCGCTGCTTATTGGATTGACCCCATGGCATCTGAAATGTCGGAAATAAAGCTTGTCTTTTACTTTCTTTATAGCCTCTGAATGCCATCTCATCTATCTCTTACAAATGTAGAAAAGCTTCTTCGCAAATGACGGCACTGCAATAAGTTTGTTGCTTACAGCCCCAGGAGTGCTGTCATCAGTAACAGGTTTACCGTTAGCTCAATGAAGGCGGACACAGAGAGGCCCGCTGATGGAGATGTATGTAGGGCATTTTTGCTCGCTGAATACTTCTGCCTGTCAGGCCCCTGCAGGTTGTCAGTGCTTTGATTGCTGCCAGGATCCGGCTCCAGCGCACGCAACCGTGTCTCCTCCTCCCCAACACCTGTCTCCTCCTCTCCTGCACCCGGCCTTCATGTGACACGCATGTAGAGAAGACAGAGCTGGGACGACTGAAGACAGTGCCGTAACTAGACATTTCAGCGCTGTGTGCAAGAAACCGCATCGGCGCGCCCCCCCCATACAAAAACAGGGCCAGTGCGCTCAAAATATAGGGGGCGGGGCTTCATGGGGAAGGAGCATGGCCACAGAGCTCCCTTTTACACATTACGGCAGGCAGAGTCCCCGTTTTACACATTACGGCTGCAGAGTCCCCCTTTTTACACATTAGGCAGGCAGACAGTCCTCCTTTTACACATTACGGCAGCAGAGTCCCCCTTTTACACATTGAGGCAGAAGTCCCTCTTTTACACATTGAGGCAGCAGTCCCTCTTTTTACACATTACGGGAGATACAAGGAGGGTGAGGATCAGGGTGCTGAGGGGGAGACACAGGGAGGGTGAGGATCAGGGTGCTGAGGGGGAGACACAAGGTGGGTGAGGATCAGGGTGCTGAGAGGGAGACACAAGGTGGGTGAGGATCAGGGTGCTGAGGGGGATACACAGGGAGGGTGAGGATCAGGGTGCTGAGGGGGAGACACAAGGAGGGTGAGGATCAGGGTGCTGAGGGGGATACACAGGGAGGGTGAGGATCAGGGTGCTGAGGGGGAGACACAGGGAGGGTGAGGATCAGGGTGCTGAGGGGAGACACGGAGGGTGAGGATCAGGGTGCTGAGGGGGAGACACAAGGTGGGTGAGGATCAGGGTGCTGAGGGGGAGACACAGGGAGGGTGAGGATCAGGGTGCTGAGGGGGAGACACAAGGTGGGTGAGGGTCAGGGTGCTGAGGGGGAGACACAGGGAGGGTGAGGATCAGGGTGCTGAGGGGGAGACACGGGGAGGGTGAGGATCAGGGAGCTGAGGGGAGACACAGGGAGGGTGAGGATCAGGGTGCTGAGGGGGAGACACAAGGTGGGTGAGGATCAGGGTGCTGAGGGGGAGACACAGGGAGGGTGAGGATCAGAGTGCTGAGGGGGAGACACAGGGAGGGTGAGGATCAGAGTGCTGAGGGGGAGACACAAGGAGGATGAGGATCAGGGTGCTGAGGAGGAGATGCAGGGAAATAGGAGGCAGGAGGAAACGGAGCGCAGCATCAGCGGCTGTGTGTATGTGCTGTCAGTGGGGACTCGGAGATCGGAAATAGAGATCCGATCTGTGGCGTGTGGCATTGGCAGAGGGCCATTTCAGACAGGGGGGACCCGGGGTACTTACCCCCGGAGCATCCCCCTTAATCCTGTTTGAATCGAACTGTTTCCGCGTTGGAGGAGGAGGTGGTGGCGGCACCGAGCTGCCTGAGGAATGGATGAGCCGGGCAGCGCTGATCAGTAAGCCGGGAGAGGGCGGAGTATGTGCCGAAGCAGCTGCAGTGCCTTCCCGCACCAATGTAATGCGGGGTAATGTATGTAGTGGTGTGCCAAGCAGACACGGAGCAGAGCGCACAGCTACATACATTACCAGCGCATTCAATCAAAGACGGCCCTGCGGGTGCTGCTGGCCGGTCCTGCGCCTACAGCGCACATGCGCTGTGGGCAAGGCACCGCCAGCACACACCTAGTTACGGCACTGACTGAAGAAGTACGCTGTTGTTCTGGCCCGGATAATAGCATATTAGAAGGTGAGCCGATGCACTACTGCCAGAGCCATTGCTGTGGAAGGTGGTGGTGATGGTGGGGGGGGTCTATGAGAAGCCATTACTGTGAAGGGAGGGGAAGGTCTGAGGAGTGCTGCAGGGTGCCAATACAGTGAAGGGGGGTCAATGAGGAGCGCTGCCAGTGTGCCATTACTGTGAAGGGGGGTCTGAATAGCGTTGCCAGTGTGCCATTACTGTGAAGGGGGGGAACTATGAGGAGCTCTACCAGTGCCATTGCTATGAAGGAGAGAGGGGGAGGTGTGCTGCCAGTTCCATTACTGTGAGTGGGTGGGGTCTATGAAGTGCACTGCCAGTGCCATTACTGTGAAGGGGCGTCTAATAAGGGGGTGTTTTTAGTGTTATGGTTTGTTTGAGGAAGGTGGGCCCAAATCAGGGTCTTGCTTAGGACCCCATGAGGTCTAAATCCGTCTCTGGCTGTAATAGATATACCACTCTTGGGTGTGCGCGCATATATCAGTGCACAACCGCATACCTAAGTTTGGTGTATCTAGGCCAGATGCATCATCGCTTGGAAAGTGATAAAATGGTGAGTGAAAAAGTACCAGCCAATCAGCTCCTAACTGCCATTTTTCAAACACATCCTGTAACATGGAAGTTAGGACCTGATTGGCTGGCCCTTTTTCACTCACTATTTTATCACTTTCCAAGCAATGATGCATCTAGCCCTCTATCTTATAAAATTTGAGATGTGCGGTCATTGGGAAATAATGCATGGTCATGTGATTTAGCGTGTCCAGTCATGTTAGTAGGATTTCTGTAATTTTAACACACAATTTTTTTTTAAATATAAAAATCTAAATATATATATATTATGGAATAAGCTGCAAAAATGAGTGCATTATAGTGCATAATTTTTTTTTATTTGTATCTTGTAATGAGCAATAGATGCTATGTAAAATATTAAAAGAATGACATTTATCAACAATATGATGCCCCAGCGAGGTCACTATGCAAATGCATGTGTCAGCTGAAGATATGGCAGAGAGAAGCATCCCATACCATAGCAATGCTTCACTGCAGTATGTGCCATGCAGTATGCCATGCCATCTAAGTGTGTTTCATCACCAGAGCTTTGTACGAGGGTGGGCTTAGTGTTTAAAACACTGACATTAAATAGTTTGCAAACAATTAATCGAAAATCATGCGTGTACAATCCACTCTCCTATCAACAATATTGTCTTCTCCAAGCCACTAGAGGTGCTGTAAAGTAAAAAGAAAAGAAAAAAACATTCTCGAATCAATTCGCTGATTTGAAATATATATATATTTCAAAACTATTCTGTGTGCCAACAAAATTGTCTCAAGGCTGAACACTACCAGTGACAACAAACTGGCAGCTACAATAAAGATGTGGCACAGACACAACGGTCAATTGTGCTGTTTAAAAGAATGCAGTAAAATCAATACTTTGGCATGGATACAAACATCTAATTACAATAAACTCTAATGCACCTTTCTCTCCATTTTCCACAATGCATTATTACTGCATTGCTGAGGAGTCAGCGGCATCAGTCCCAGACAATGGCCTTATTTCGGCCAATCACTTGAGGGGTGTGTTTTCCGTAGCCAATCTCTGAATCTAAAAAATAGCGCTCAGGAAAACGACTGCAAGACCCATAAAACAATCCTAAAAATAACAAATATGTTAATAATCAGCATATCCTACTGTAAAATACACAGCAAATGTACCTCCGATTTCCAGGTGTCAGATTTTTAAAAGCACATTTAAAAACAAAATATAGAAGTTGAGATAGCGTACAATGTATTACGTCTACATGGGTAAAGAAATGTACAGAAACAATGGGTTTCGTTTTATAAAAAGATAGAATAATATAAAAAAAAGGGAATGTGATATCCTACAGATATACGGTATACTGGACTCCAATAGATTGTGAGACGCTGTAAGGATTACTTAATAGGATGTGGGTGTTCTATGCGAGCAGAGAACAGATGTTATAATGAAGATTAGAATAGTCAGAGGTCAGGTCTTTGATAAGTAATAGCTCATGTCACAAGCAACCATAACAAATAGGCGCATTCATAGACATTTCCCAATAGGACAGTAGAAGCAGATGAGTGACAAAGGGGTTGTCAGTGCCTGTTAGGTGGCTATACACACGTGACATTTGTTGGTCCTTGCTGATTTGCAAATGTGGACCACTTAGAGAATTGATTCGCACATTGCGCACATTCTGACCAGTGGCGTAAGTTCGTCCCAGTTGCCCGGAGGCAAGATAAATATTGGTGCACCCCTATTTCCTATATTAAGATAAGTAAGTGTGTGTATGTGTATGTGTATGTGTATGTAGTGTTCTGAAAAAAAAATATGTATGTACTGTATTTATACATTTAATTGTGTTATTTAAAATAAAAGACATTTCTTAGCAGTCATACCCAGGATTAGAACCCATGATCTGTTACACTAACAGCAGACACTTTACTGATGGAGCTATTTGCTCCTGTAGAGGAAACATGAGAATTCTAACTATATGAAGTTACGTGTAATTGTCAGAGAAGTATCTTCATATAGTTAAAATTCTCATATTTCCTATACAGGAGCAAATCGCTTCATCAGTAAAGTGTCTGCTTCCAGTGTAATAAGTTGTGGTTTCTAATCCTGGGTGTGACACTTGTAAAATGTGTATATTCAGTATAGTAAAGAGGGTGTGATTTGTAAGGTGCAGGGACCAGTGAGGAAGTCGGCCAATGAAAAGACAGCGGCAGCTATCAAATCAATTAATTTAATTCAGTGGTGTCACAGAATGGGACGAGAGGTGCCCCCTTCAGAGCAGGAGCCCGGCGGCAGATGACTCCGTTGCCTCCCAGAGTTCTGCCTCTGATTCTGACCAATTTCCAAGCTAGTGACGTGCGGTCAGGTGAGGCAGAGCCTTTCCTATCATACTAATGTCACTAGCGCACGCAGGGGAGGTTTCTGAGTACCTAGAAACTCCTCCTGCCCTTCAATCCATCGCCCCAGCTGATCGATTTTTTATTATTTTTCATTAGACGGAGGAGCTGGTTAATAACACTGAAGCTGCCTCCTCGTATTCAAAAAGCTGCTGGCAGCGGGCTGTAGGTGGAGCTGGAGAGCACAGCTCCTCAGGAGCAGCAGGTCACATGTTACTAGTGCTGGCAGGGAGAAGCACTCTCCTCTTCCGTCCCGGCCACAGCACAGTCACAGGTAACGCAGTGCATGGATCATACTCAACAGCCTGCACTGTGTGTGTGGCTGTGTGTGTGGCTCAAGTGGGTGGGGTGGGGGTCATCTGTAATACATGCTGACAGCAGCCCCCTGTGTTTATATTTTCAAGTGATATAGGGGAGAGGGGAAAGGAGAATGTGTGTGTTATTAAGTAAAGAGAGTGTGTGTGTGTGTGTGTGTCATTAAGTAAAGTGCGTGTGTGTGTGTTAAGTAAAGTGTGTGTGTGTTATTAAGTAAAGGGAGCGTGTGTGTGTCATTAAGTAAAGTGTGTGTGTGTGTGTGTGTGTGTAATTAAGTAAAGGGAGCGTGTGTGTGTGCTTAAGTAAAGTGTGTGTGTGTGTGCTTAAGTAAAGTGTGTGTGTGTTTGTAATAAGTGAAAGGTGTGTGTTGTAATAAGTGAAAGGTGTGTATGCGTATAAAGTGAAAGAGATGTGAGTGCGTAATAAGTGAAAGAAGTGTGTGCGTAATAAGTGAAAGGCGTGTGTGTAATAAGTGAAAGAAGTTTGTGTGTGCGTAATAAGTGAAAGAGATGTGTGTGTGCGTAATAAGTGAAAGAAGTGTGTGTGTGCGTATAAAGTGAAAGAGGTGTGTGTGCTATATATTTATGTACACATATAGTTTCACTTCAGTCCTGCCCCCACCTATTCATGGCTCCACACTTACACTGGAAACCCCCCTTCACAAATCCTGCATTTGCCCTTGAATGTATATACCAGAGTTTGGTCAAAACTCAGGAGTAAACAGTCTATGGCATGTGAGGCAGTGCGTCCCTGCCTACCTTGTCTGCACATCTCTGATTAAAACTCACCGAGGCAACGGAGGGATGTAACGAAGTCGGCTGCCGCCAGGCTCATGCTCTGCAGGGGAGCACCTCTCCTCCTGTTGCGTGTTCAGCGACATTATTCAATTAAGTTAATGGACAGCCCCAGCTATCTCTTGGCCGACTCCCCTCCCTCACTAGTCCCTGCACCTTACAGGTCACACACTCTTTATTATAGATGCACACTTTAAAAGTGTCATACCCAGGATACAGATCATACTTACCTACTCACCCGGAAGCTGCGGGAGGCTCCCGTTTTTTGGGGTAGCCCCCCACACCCCCGGAAGAGTGGGCAGGTCTCCCGCATCCTGCTCGCACCCTAGTGATGCGAGCAGGATAGAGAGATAACCTCCCGCATTCGCGGGTCCGTCAGGTGGAGAAGGGGTTAAAATGACGCAAATTGCGTCATTTTAGCCTCGCCCCCTTCCCGCGGACCCGTAAATCGCGGCATTTCCCGATGTGGGGGCGGGGCTTAGTGATGTCACAGTCCGGCCCCGCCCCCGAAGACACATGCAGCGTCTCCTCTCTGGGCTTCTCCCGGAGAGGAGACTTACAGTGTAGGTAAGTATGATACAGATCTATGTAGTGTGTGTGGTTGCACACTATATAGATCTGCCTAGTTGCAATGGTTTTCAATTGACAATTCTAAATAGCTTCATATGTAATTAGAATCTGCAGACATGCAATGCAGGAGGAAATAGCTTGATCAGTGTGTGCCTTCAGTGTAACAGGTCATGGGTTCTAAACCTGTGTATGACTGCTAAGAAATGTGTGATTTAGAATAAATAACAAATGTAAATTATATCATTTTTTTCAGAACACCACACACACACACTATATATATGTACATACATACAAATATTTATATATGGGGGGACGGGGACGACACACCAATTTTTATCTTGCCTCCGGGCAACTGAGATGAACTTACGCCACTGGCAGGACATACTGCTGCACCTGTGTATAATGCCCACATGTATATACTGCTGCCCCTATGTATAATGCCCACATGTATATTCTGTTCCGTGTGTATAATGCCCACATGCACCCTTGGGCTCATATGTTATGTATAACTCTGACTCTGGTACTAGCCGATGCCTCCTTAGCCATTTACCTCACAACACGTCCATTATATTCACCCTTCTCTAGTAACTAATGAGATATCCGCTTTTAGCTCCTGAGCATAGTCAGGCTAATGAAAGGTAACATCTGATTGGCTGTCATGGGTTACAGCACAATAATTCTGCTTGGATTATTTTATTAAACTAACCCAACTGTCTTAAAAAAAAAAAAAAAAAGTCTGCTGGAAAATATAAGTGCTATTCTCTGCAGTATTTAATCAAACATTTGCCATTTGTTTCAGCACATTTCCAGCTCAAAATGTATTGGGATCATTTGTTCCCTCGGCTTGAAACAAAAACATGAAGGACAATGGAAATTGCCCATGTATTCTTAATTAGCATTTATTTTCCCAGTACAGTTGTCTTGCTGTGCTTGGGCCGAGCCCTCTAGAGGACTGGTGTGCTAATGTCAACAAACACTTTCCACTGTACTCATTACTTGTTCATTACAATCTGTGGATGACCTAGAAAAAGAGTACAAGGGTACTGGGCTAATGTTCTAGTTAAGAGCATTGACCTATGTACATGGAAGATGAGACTGGTCATGAGTGCTGTACATTATTTCATTGTAATGCTAAAATTAGGTATTTAGTTAATGAAATAAAATGTATACAGGTTGAGTATCCCTTATCCAAAATGCTTGGGACCAGAGGAATTTTGGATATCGGATTTTTCCGTATTTTGGAATAATTAGATACCATAATGAGATATTATGGTGATGGGACCTAAATCTAAGCACAGAATGCATTTATGTTACATATACACCTTATACACACAGCCTGAAGGTAATTTTAGCCAATATTTTTAATAACTTTTTGCATTAAACAAAGTGTGTCTACAGTCACACAATTCATTTATGTTTCATATACACCTTATACACACAGCCTGAAGGTCATTTAATACAATATTTTTAATAACTTTGAGTATTAAACAAAGTTTGTGTACATTGAGCCATCAAAAAACAAAGGTTTCACTATCTCACTCTCACTCAAAAAAGTCCGTATTTCGGAATATTCCGTATTTCGGAATATTTGGATATGGGATACTCAACCTGTATTAGTGTTCACTCTAGGAGTGAAAAGGGGCAGGGCGTGGCCACGCAAAGTAGGGGGCGTGGCCACGCCTACGTCATTTTAGGGGGCGGTGCGGCCCACAGACGCTACTATAGAGAGCGTCTGTGGCCGGCGACGTCACTGTTGGGGGCGTGCCCAGCACCTCCGTCGGTGCTGGG
Organism: Pseudophryne corroboree; assembly: GCF_028390025.1. Classification (NCBI taxonomy): domain Eukaryota; kingdom Metazoa; phylum Chordata; class Amphibia; order Anura; family Myobatrachidae; genus Pseudophryne; species Pseudophryne corroboree. The sequence goes on along the minus strand of NC_086446.1, from coordinate 648,178,114 downwards.
CTTCCCCCAGCCCTCTCCCAATGCGTGAATGGATGCCGTGCGCATGCGCACGGCATCTATACACGCCGGGAGGGCAGGGAGCGGGCGGCTGTTCTAGCAGGGCGCCGCAAAAGGGGCAGGGCGGGTTTTGCCTGTTAAAAAACGGGCAGGGCGCGGCGCCCTGCTAAAACAGCCTAGAGTGAACACTAGTATATGCTACAGAAGTTCAGTAAAAATAAAAGACGCTTCAAGCCATTTTGCAACAGTTCCTGTACAAGCGCAGAAGAGGTCCTCCCCAGGGCCGTTTCTAGACAATTTGGCTCCCAGTGCGAGATTTCAAAATGCGCCCCCCCCCCCCCCTATTGCTCTAAAAAAAAAAAAAAAGTGTGCCCCCCCATATAGCCATAAAAAGAAAAAGCATGCGCGCGCCGTAGGCGCGCGCGCTCCCGACAAGGGTGTGTGGCCTGATTAAAATGGGCGTGGTCTCATTAAAGTGGGCATGGCCTCATCTGATATCATCACACCCACCACAGTGGGGAAAAAATAAAAATAAAAAAGTCCCCTTTTTACACATTACAGCAGGCAGGTGTCCCCATTTTACACAGCGCGGCAGGCAGGTGTCCCCATTTTACACAGCGCGGCAGGCAGGTGTCCCCATTTTACACAGCGCGTAAGGCTGGTATCCCCATTTTACACAGTACGCAGGCAGGTATCCCCATTTTACACAGTACGCAGGCAGGTGCCCCCATTTTACACAGTACGCAGGCAGGTGCCCCCATTTTACACAGCACGGCAGGCAGATATCCCCATTTTACACAGCACGGCAGGCAGATATCCCCATTTTACACAGCACGGCAGGCAGATATCCCCATTTTACACAGCACGGCAGGCAGATATCCCCATTTTACACAGCACGGCAGGCAGATATCCCCATTTTACACAGTACGCAGGCAGGTGCCCCCATTTTACACAGTACGCAGGCAGGTGCCCCCATATTACACAGTACGCAGGCAGGTGCCCCCATATTACACAGTACGCAGGCAGGTGCCCCCATATTACACAGTACGCAGGCAGGTGCCCCAATATTACACAGTACGCAGGCAGGTGCCCCCATATTACACAGTACGCAGGCAGGTGCCCCCATATTACACAGTACGCAGGCAGGTGCCACCATATTACACAGTACGCAGGCAGGTGCCCCCATATTACACAGTACGCAGGCAGGTGCCACCATATTACACAGTGTGGCAGGCAGGTGTCCCCATATTACACAGTGTGGCAGGCAGGTGTCCCCATATTACACAGTACGGCAGGCAGGTGCCCCCATATTACACAGTACGGCAGGCAGGTGCCCCCATATTACACAGTACGCAGGTAGGTGCCCCCATATTACACAGTACGCAGGCAGATGCCCCCATATTACACAGTACGCAGGCAGGTGCCCTCATATTACACAGTACGCAGGCAGGTGCCCCCATATTACACAGTACGCAGGCAGGTGCCCCCATATTACACAGTACGCAGGCAGGTGCCCCCATATTACACAGTACGCAGGCAGGTGCCCCCATATTACACAGTACGCAGGCAGGTGCCCCCATATTACACAGTGTGGCAGGCAGGTGTCCCCATAGGCAGGTGCCCCCATATTACACAGTGTGGCAGGCAGGTATCCCCATAGGCAGGTGCCCCCATATTACACAGTGTGGCAGGCAGGTGTCCCCATAGGCAGGTGCCCCCATATTACACAGTGTGGCAGGCAGGTATCCCCATAGGCAGGTGCCCCCATATTACACAGTGTGGCAGGCAGGTATCCCCATAGGCAGGTGCCCCCATATTACACAGTGTGGCAGGCAGGTATCCCCATAGGCAGGTGCCCCCATATTACACAGTGTGGCAGGCAGGTATCCCCATAGGCAGGTGCCCCCATTTTACACAGAGCGGCAGGCAGGTTTCAAGCTGAGGAGAAGGAAGGGGGAGAGGGGGGGAGAGAGAGAGAATATTTACGTCTTCCCGCTCTTCGGTCCCGCCACCTGACGTCCCTCGCGCCGGCCGCCTCCTCCTTCTTGCTTCTCCTTCTCGCCTCTCCCGAGCGCTCCTGCTCGGGGGGCGGGGCTTTGCGGAATGACGCGTTTGCGTCGTGACGTCACGACGCAACGCGTCATTTCGCGAAACTCCGCCCCCCAAGCAGGAGCGCTCGGGAGAGGCGACAAGGATTAACAAAGTGCCGCGGCGGGCGCCCCGTGCGGTTGCACGGCTCGCCCGCCCCTAGAAACGGCACTGGTCCTCCCACCATCATAGTTGTACGCAATCCATCCGGTTTGCATACAACTAAAGTACTTTAAGCAGTACCTAGAATTTCTCATAATTCATCTGGTTGTTGAGCTTTTAGCCATGTGGCTCCGACTCTATGGAACACACTTCCCAGCACAGTTCGAGAAGCCCCTATTCTAGAATCTTTCAAAAACAGATTCAAGACTTTCCTGATTACTCAAACATTTCCATAATGTCCCTTTAGTATCTCCGTGTTCTCTGTATTTTTTGAAAAGCTATTCAATTCTTTTCACCCCCTTCCATACCCGCTTTGTTTCTGCTGACGGAAGTGGTATAATAATTTCTCTGACGTCCTAGTGGATGCTGGGGACTCCGTAAGGACCATGGGGAATAGCGGCTCTGCAGGAGACTGGGCACAAAAGTAAAGCTTTAGAACTACCTGGTGTGCACTGGCTCCTCCCCCTATGACCCTCCTCCAAGCCTCAGTTAGATTTTTGTGCCCGAACGAGAAGGGTGCACACTAGGTGGCTCTCCTGAGCTGCTTAGTGAAAAGTTTAGTTTTAGGTTTTTTATGTTCAGTGAGACTTGCTGGCAACAGGCTCACTGCATCGAGGGACTAAGGGGAGAAGAAGCGAACTCACCTGCGTGCAGAGTGGATTGGGCTTCTTAGGCTACTGGACATTAGCTCCAGAGGGACCGATCACAGGCCCAGCCATGGATAGGTCCCAGAGCCGCGCCGCCGGCCCCCTTACAGAGCCAGAAGACAGAAGAGGTCCGGAAAATCGGCAGCAGAAGACGTCCTGTCTTCAACAAGGTAGCGCACAGAACTGCAGCTGTGCGCCATTGCTCTCAGCACACTTCACACTCCGGTCACTGAGGGTGCAGGGCGCTGGGGGGGGGCGCCCTGAGACGCAATAAAAACACCTTGGATGGCAAAAAATGCATCACATATAGCTCCTGGGCTATATGGATGAATTTAACCCCTGCCAGAATACACAGAAAAACGGGAGATAAGGCCGCCGAGAAGGGGGCGGAGCCTATCTCCTCAGCACACTGGCGCCATTTTCCCTCACAGCTCCGTTGGAGGGAAGCTCCCTGGCTCTCCCCTGCAGTCACTACACTACAGAAAGGGTTAAAAAAGAGAGGGGGGCACTAATTACGCGCAGTATTAAAAATACAGCAGCTATAAGGGGAAAAACACTTATATAAGGTTATCCCTGTATATATATAGCGCTCTGGTGTGTGCTGACAAACTCTCCCTCTGTCTCCCCAAAGGGCTAGTGGGGTCCTGTCCTCTATCAGAGCATTCCCTGTGTGTGTGCTGTGTGTCGGTACGTTTGTGTCGACATGTATGAGGAGAAAAATGATGTGGAGACGGAGCAGATTGCCTGTAATAGTGATGTCACCCCCTAGGGGGTCGACACCTGAGTGGATGAACTGTTGGAAGGAATTACGTGACAGTGTCAGCTCTGTATAATAGACAGTGGTTGACATGAGACAGCCGGCTACTCAGCTTGTGCCTGTCCAGACGTCTCATAGGCCGTCAGGGGCTCTAAAGCGCCCGTTACCTCAGATGGCAGATATAGACGCCGACACGGATACTGACTCCAGTGTCGACGGTGAAGAGACAAATGTGACTTCCAGTAGGGCCACACGTTGCATGATTGAGGCAATGAAAAATGTTTTACACATTTCTGATAATACGAGTACCACCAAAAAGGGGTATTATGTTCGGTGAGGAAAAACTTCCTGTAGTTTTCCTGAATCTGAGAAATTAAATGAGGTGTGTGATGATGCGTGGGTTTCCCCCGATAACAACTGATAATTTCTAAAATGTTATTGGCATTATATCCTTTCCCGCCAGAGGTTAGGGTGCGTTGGGAAACACCCCCTAGGGTGGATAAAGCGCTCACACGCTTGTAAGAACAAGGGCTCTACCCTCTCCTGAGATGGCCGCCCTTAAGGATCCTGCTGATAGAAAGCAGGAGGGTATCCTAAAATGTATTTACACACATACTGGTGTTATACTGCGACCAGCAATCACCTCAGCCTGGATGTGCAGTGCTGGGTTGGCGTGGTCGGATTCCCTGACTGAAAATATTGATACCCTAGATAGGGACAGTATATTATTGCCTATAGAGCATTTAAAAGATGCATTTCTATATATGCGTGATGCACAGCGGAATATTTGCCGACTGGCATCAAGTCTAAGTGCGTTGTCCATTTCTGCCAGTAGAGGGTTATGGACACGACAGTGGTCAGGTGATGCGGATTCCAAACGGCATTTGGAAGTATTGCCTTATTAAGGGGAGGAGTTATTTGGGGTCGGTCTTTCAGACCTGGTGGCCACGGCAACAGCTGGGAAATCCACGTTTGTACCCCAGGTCGCCTCTCAACATAAGAAGACGCCGTATTATCAGGCGCAGTCTTTTCGTGGGCAAGCGGGCAAAAGGTTCCTCATTTCTGCCCCGTGACAGAGGGAGAGGAAAAAGGCTGCAGAAATCAGCCAGTTCCCAGAAACAGAAGCCCTCTCCCGCCTCTGCCAAGCCCTCAGTATGACGCTGGGGCTTTACAAGCAGAATCAGGCACGGTGGGGGCCCGTCTCAATGAATTTCAGCGCGCAGTGGGCTCACTCGCAAGTAGACCCCTGGATCCTTCAGGTGATATCTCAGGGGTACAAATTGGAATTTGAGACGTCTCCCCCTCGCCGTTTCCTAAAGTCGGCTTTACCGATGTCTCCTTCTGACAGGGAGGCAGTTTTGGAAGCCATTCACAAGCTGTATTCCCAGCAGGTGATAATCAAGGTACCCCTCCTGCAACAGGGAACGGGGTATTATTCCACACTGTTGTGGTACCGAAGCCGGACGGCTCGGTGAGACCGATTCTAAATCTAAAATCTTGAACACTTACATACGGAGGTTCAAATTCAAGATTGAGTCACTCAGAGCAGTGATTGCGAACCTGGAAGAAGGGGACTACATGATGTCTCGGGACATCAAGGATGCTTACCTTCATGTCCCAATTTACCCTTCTCACCAAGGGTACCTCAGGTTTATGGTACAGAACTGTCACTATCAGTTTCAGACGCTGCCGTATGGATGGTCCACGGCACCCCGGGTCTTTACCAAGGTAATGGCCGAAATGATGATACTCCTTCGAAGGAAGGGAATTTTAGTTATCCCTTACTTGGACGATTCCCCGATAAGGGTAAGATCCAGGGAACAGTTGGAGGTCGGTGTAGCACTATCTCAGGTAGTGTTGCGGCAGCACGATTGGATTCTCAATATTCCAAAATCGCAGCTGATTCCGACGACTCGTCGTCTGTTCCTAGGGATGATCCTGGACACAGTCCAGAAAAAGGTGTTTCTCCCGGAGGAGAAAGTCAGGGAGTTATCCGAGCTAGTCGGGAACCTCCTATAACCGAGCCAAGTCTCAGTACATCAATGAAAGGGTTCTGGGAAAAATGGTGGCTTCCTACGAAGCAATCCCATTCGGCAGATTCCACGCAAGAACTTTCCAGTGGGACCTGCTGGACAAATGGTCCGGGTCGCATCTTCAGATGCATCAGCGGATAACCCTGTCACCAAGCACAAGGGTGTCTCTCCTGTGGTGGTTGCAGAGTGCTCATCTTCTAGAGGGCCGCAGATTCGACATTCAGGACTGGGTCCTGGTGACCACGGATGCCAGCCTGCGAGGCTGGGGAGCAGTCACACAGGGAAGGAATTTCCAGAGCTTATGGTCAAGCCTGGAGACATCACTTCACATAAATATCCTGAAGCTAAGGGCCATTTACAATGCTCTAAGCTCAGCAAGACCTATACTTCAAGGTCACCCGGAGTTGATCCATTCGGACAACATCACGGCAGTCACCCACGTAAACAGACAGGGTGACACAAGAAGCAGGAGGGCAATGGCAGAAGCTGCAAGGATTCTTCGCTGGGTGGAAAATCATGTGATAGCACTGTCAGCAAGTGGGGACTTCACCCAGAAGTCTTCCACATGTTTATAAAACTCGACAAGTATTGCGCCGGGTCAAGGGACCCTCCGGCAATAGCTGTAGACGCTCTGGTAACACAGTGGGTGTACCAGTCAGTGTATGTGTTCCCTCCTCTGCCTCTCATACCCAAGGTACTGAGAATTATAAGATGGAGAGGAGTAAGCACTATATTCGGGCTCCGGATTGGCCAAGAAGGACTTGGTAACCGGAACTTCAAGAGATGCTCACGGAGGATCCGTGGCCTCTACCTCTAAGAAGGGACCTGCTCCAGCAAGGACCCTGTCTGTTCCAAGACTTACCGCGACTGCGTTTGACGGCATGGCGGTTGAACGCCGGATCCTGAAGGAGAAAGGCATTCCGGATGAAGTCATTCCTATCCTGATCAAAGCCAGGAAAGATATAACCGCAAAACATTATCACCGCATTTGGCGAAAATATGTTGCGTGGTGCGAGGCCAGTAAGGCCCCGACGGAGGAATTTTCAACTAGGTCGATTCCTACATTTCCTGCAAACAGGAGTGTCTATGGGCCTGAAATGGCGGTCCATTAAGGTTCAAATTTCGGCCCTGTCAATTTTCTTCCAAAAAGAACTAGCTTCAGTCCCTGAAGTTCAGACGTTTGTGAAAGGGGTACTGTATATACAGCCTCCTTTTGTGCCTCCAGTGGCACCTTGGGATCTAAATGTAGTTTTTGGGTTCCAAAAGTCACATTGGTTTGAACCACTTAAATATGTGGAGTTAAAATATCTCACATGGAAAGTGGTCATGCTGTTGGCCCTGGCCTGGGCCAGGTGCGTGTCAGAATTGGCGGCTTTATCCTGTAAAAGCCCTCATCTGATTTTCCATTCGGACAGGGCGGAATTGAGGACTTGTCCTCAGTTTCTCCCTAAGGTGGTTTTCAGCGTTTCACCTGAATCAACCTATTGTGGTGCCTGCGGCTACTAGGGACTTGGAGGACTCCAAGTTGCTAGACGTTGTCAGGGCCCTGGAAATATAGGTTTCCAGGACGGCTGGAGTCAGAAAATCTGACTCGTTGTTTATTCTGTATGCACCCAACAAGCTGGGTGCTCCTGCTTCTAAGCAGACTATTGCTCGTTGGATTTGTAGTACAATTCAGCTTGCACATTCTGTGGCAGGCCTGCCACAGACAAAATCTGTAAAAGCCCATTCCACAAGGAAGGTGGGCTCATCTTGGGCGGCTGCCCGAGGGGTCTCGGCTTTACAACTTTGCCGAGCAGCTACTTGGTCAGGAGCAAATACGTTTGTAAAATTCTACAAATTTGATACCCTGGCTGAGGAGGACC
>NC_086446.1:647823065-647868065 GCF_028390025.1 Pseudophryne corroboree | reverse complement strand
CGCTAGCTGCTTTTAGCAGCATTGCAAATGCTAGGCCGCCGCCCTCTGGGAGTGTATCTTAGCTTAGCAGAATAGCGAACGAAAGATTAGCAGAACTGCTCGAAATTCTTTTCCTGCAGTTTCCGAGTAGTTCCAGACCTACTCCGAGATTGCGATCACCTCAGTCCGTTTAGTTCCTGCTTTGACGTCACAAACGCCCTGCGTTCGGCCAGCTACTCCCCTGTTTCCCCAGCCACTCCTGCGTTTTAGCCTAACATGCCTGCGTTTTTTAGCACACTCCCAGAAAACGCTCAGTTACCACCCAGAAACACCCACTTCCTGTCAATCACTCAGCGATCAGCAGAGCGACTGAAAAGCTTTGCTCGCCCCTGTGTAAAATTGCTTAGTTTTGTGTGAAAGTACTTGGCACGTGTGCCCTGTGGCCCATACGCATGCGCAGAACAGCTGGTTTTTCGCCTGATCGCTATGCTGCAAAAAACGGCAGCGAGCGAGCAACTCGGAATGACCCCCCATGTGAGGTGCCAAAACCGCGGCGGGACTGCACACCCGGCTGGCTGCGCCATAACCATGACGTCATCATGGTGCGCCGCAACCGGAGCAACGTCAGACGCATTAACCAGTGACCATCACCATAGTAACGTCTGTATACAAGAGAGCGGACACATATAATAACAAGATAGCAAACAGCAGCTACATAATGATACATTTAGACAAAGTATCGTTTACAGTACTGGCAATCCTTATGGGCCCTACACACATGCCGATATCACTGCACGATATGAACGATCTCGTTCATTAATGAACGAGATAACGTTCATATCGTGCAGTGTGGAGGCACCAGCGATGAACGATGCGCGGCCCCGCGCTCGTTCTTCGCTGGTGCTATGTCGGCTGTGCATGCAGGCCAATATGGACGAGATCGTCCATATTTGCCTGCAAGTCTACGGAGCCGGGTGACGGGGGGAGTGAAGAAACTTCACTGCCCCCCCGCCGCCGGGTCGCCCGTCGCCCGTATCGGCGGTCGGGCAGCTCGGCTGCACATCGCCGAGTGTGTAGGGCCTATTAGTCACATCCAGAAATACAATACCTATAAACAATTACATAGAAAAAGAAAATGAAAAGTTATTAGCCAAGGGATAACATATTGAACTCTGACTGTTCATTTAACACTTTTTGCCTCACATTGTAATAATTAAAGACTACGGTTGCCACTCCGGATACACAGTGGAATATGATCAATCATACGGTACCGTAAAGATGTGAGACTATGTGCTGCAACAGCAAAATGCCTTGCAACAGGTTGCTCACTGGTATCGGGCAATAAAGCAGCTTTAATAGAGGAACGATGAGTGGACATCTGTTCTTTAAAAGCCTGCTCTGTCTTCCCCACATAAGACAATCCACATGGACAAATAATTTGATAAACAGTGAACTTAGTATTAACTTAGTATTTTTTCAAACACAGTATAACATGGCTTTTAGAATCGGATTGGCTGGTTGATTAGCTCTCTTCACTTTATCTATCTCCAAGGCTTGGTAAATAGACCCCTTTATCTCTTGCTGAACACTGCAGAGACAGTGCTCTTCACATTGTGCTGCATAAGAAATATTTTTTTTCTGGGAAGACAAAAGCTCAAAAGACACTCCTTCTGGGAACATGGACATGCCCCCAGAGTGCTTTAATGGGCTGAAAGTTAGAAGTTGGGCTAGATTATATTGGCCTAATTTTAGGGCTAAAGCCCCATACACACTAGATGAGATTTTCAAAGATCTCGCTCAGAATGGCCGATCTGAGCGAGATCTTTCACAATCTCGTCCAGTGTGTACACTAAATGTCGTTAATGATGCGCACTCCCGCGCATCATTAATGACCCCCTCCCTCATCCGAACATGTACGGACGAGGGAGGTCCTTGTTAACGACAGCCATGGCAGCATGGCCGTCGTTCCCCTGCTGCACCCCCCCCCATCCCCCCCGCCTCCGTCGCTGCCTGTACCGGCCGCATCGACAAGTGTGTATGTACTTGCCAATGCCGGGTCACCGCCGCCGCCGCCAATAACGGCGTCGACGGGGATCGGGTAGTGTATAGGGCCATTTCAATTTGGGAATGGCTTGTATTATAACTTGTAACATTTGCTTTCATTAGAATCATGAAGATGTCTGGGGTCCTGTAGTAACACACAACAGTTCATCTCACATAAAAAGTGTTTCAACATTGAAAATGCTGCATGCAAAGTGTTGGGGAACATAAATGATAGATACATATTGAATAAAGGCTTATATGGGAAGCCAGTGAAATGGAAAAAAATGATTATGGATGGGGCTTATTTCACGTAAAGTACCTCCAGAACAGTTGGGTTTGCACGAGTAGCACTGCTAATTTCCACTTGCACCCCATAGATGTCCGCATGAAATTTGCAATGTTTGCCTGTTATTGGCAATATGGGCTCAGCCGAACATCACAGTGGCATAGCGCAATGAATTGAATCACCCCCTAGAAGTACTCATATACCTTGATATGCCGTTGTGCATACCCTGTAAAAGTGAGGTCATAGGCATGCATGTTAATAGAAGCAGTTGGGTGGAGAAGGGCTCAGATCCATTGCCCATAGCCAAAAACAATTATTGCAGAGCAATTGCATCTATGTAAAGCTCCCAGCAGTAATTAGCTTGGGGATTTATTCTTTTATTATTCCATTGATTGGAGCAAGGACATGAACAGCATTAATACTTTTGTAGGTTGTGTAGCTTATGTTCATAATATATTTATTACGTTGAATTTAAAACCTTGGCCCTCATTCCGAGTTGATCGGTCGCAAGGCGAATTTAGCAGAGTTACACACGCTAAGCCGCCGCCTACTGGGAGTGAATCTTAGCTTCTTAAAATTGCGACCGATGTATTCGCAATATTGCGATTACTAACTACTTAGCAGTTTCAGAGTAGCTCCAGACTTACTCTGCCTGTGCGATCAGTTCAGTGCTTGTCGTTCCTGGTTGACGTCACAAACACACCCAGCGTTCGCCCAGGCACTCCCACCGTTTCTCCGGCCACTCCTGCGTTTTTTCCGGAAACGGTAGCGTTTTCAGCCACACGCCCCTGAAACGCCGTGTTTCCGCCCAGTAACACCCATTTCCTGTCAATCACATTACGGTCGCCGGAGCGAAGAAAAAGCCGTGAGTAAAAATACTTTCTTCATAGTAAAGTTACTTGGCGCAGTCGCAGTGCGAACATTGCGCATGCGTACTAAGCGGATTTTCACTGCGATGCGATGAAAAATACCGAGCGAACAACTCGGAATGAGGGCCCTTATGTATTGTATTGAAAAGATTCTACTCTCACTTCTGCTATCAGATCTTAGAGTGGGGCTACATTCGTAAAGGTCAACCAGAGCTAGGGATGGCCATCGACCATTGAGGGTTAACAATCATTTATGGTTTATCACTGATGTTTACCTACTATCCCAGAAGTTGCTGGAGACTCACAATTTTTTAGGTAGTCCCCTGCACCCCTGGAAGAGTGGGTACCCCTCCTGCATCCCAGCTGCTTCCAAGGGAAGCGGGCAGGATAGGGCAATAATATGGGAATTGTGGGTCATATGGAGAAGGCAGAGCTAAAATGACATGAATCGCCATCATAATCACTCCTCCTCTGAGGAACCGCAATTTCCAAGATTTACCATCATGGGGTTGGTCCTAATGACTTGGAAGCCTAGCCCCACCCCCCAAAGTGCCCAGCTGCTTCTCCTCTCCAGGCTTCTCCACTCTTTTCATTGCTTCATACAACAGCCCCATTGTTTGTATTAATACAGAGTTTGTAGCTATGGGAAAGCATTGTAGTCAGTGCAGCACCATGTATTAGATTTCATATTTATTTGGGAATAGAGGACAGATCTGACAGTCAGTAATCCCAATGACATAGTACTAAATGGGAATATGGAATATAGTTTATGCAAAGCCCCACTGTAGATGAATAGCATGAACTCCTTCTTGACTTATAAAGAAAGTACTTGGAGAACGGCATGCTGCAGGCACAGAGTTTGGCTACCTAGGATCATATAATCATTCCAGTATTTGCCGAAGGATGCCTGGCTGTAACAACAACCTCAGCGACATAATGGTATTCAGAATCACACAGTAAAAGGAAATATATACTAACTACCCTGGAGCAAAGAGTCACTGAAACACTTACTGAAATAATGAGATCTAATTTATCAAAGCGTACCCCTTTGATGCATAACCTAGTCCTGAGGCTGCTCCTCCATCCCCCTGCCTCATGCTGTGAACATCTCAGCTTTGCTTGCATACAGCCATCAGGCTACCTCCCGCTTGCTTGCACCTCATGTCATCTGTCTGTCGCCCCTCCCCACTAGATTGTTAGCTCCTCAGAGCAGGGCCCTCTTTCCTCTTGTTGTCAAAGCCCTCTTCCCGACACAATTCACTCACAGCTCTCTCCTACTCAGCGACCATCTTTACCCGCTTTTCCTTTTGCTGGTAAAGGTTCATCTCTATCTATGGCCGCCAGCCCCAAGTAGTACAATGATCACTCCCTTGCTACTTACATCTTAGCTGTATTATGTTTTGAGAATTGTGGTGCTCTTTGTTACCTGTACTCTATTTTTGTTATTTATTTACTGTTATGCTCATTTTTGTCTCCCTGTATTGGCCTTTGTACGGCGCTGCAAAACACTTGTGACGCCCTATAAATAAACTGTAATAATAATAATAATTCTTACATAATAAATACTGTATCCGCCAAAGAGTTACTTTTTTACAGTACTGTATATTTTATGTAACACATGGGTTACCGTATAATGTAACAGTGTATTTGTACAACCATTGTTTTCCAGTGGAGATGCAACCTAAACATGTCACCAGGCAAATAGTAAAATTCCTCAGTTACTTATTGTCAGAAACTCAGACTGGATTAAGCCTTAAGGGCCCCATACACTACAACAATCTCATGTCGGAGGTGATCGCAGGCGATCACCCCGGCAGCCTCCTGGGGTGAAGGATCACCAAGATACATCGTATGCTGCCCATTTGTATACGATATATCTTGGCGATCCCAAGCCATACCCCAGGTCGGACCAGATTGAATGTGCAGCATGTTCAATCTGGAGGATCCGATCTGATGCTCACGGGAACACGGATCGGATCGGTTCGGGAACACCTCTAAAATGCCCGATTTCAGCTGATATATCGGGCTGAATGCCCGAATTGGGCTGAAATCGGGCATTATCGCTCTAGTGTATGGGGCCCTTAAGAAATACTGTAGAACAAGTTCCAGGTTCTGGAAACGAGATACATGTGATATCCCGGCAGATGGGATGCTAGCTGTCACTATACCGACCACGGCATCCCGTCTGCTGGAATCCTGGTGGCGAGGTAACAAGTCCTCTTGTGGGCTTGCTGCGCTCGCCACGCATCGGGCATGGTGGCTCGCTTTGTTTGCCACAGGTTCTATTATCACTCGGTTGGTGGCGTGGAACCACCAACTGAATCCCAGCGGTTGTCGGGATTCTGGTGGTTGGAATTTCACCAGCTGTCGGGATTCCAGCGTCGGTCTCCTGAACGCCGGGATCCCGACAGACGGTCTATTGACTACATCCCCTGTAAACACTCCTTATCCAGAAGCAGTCTCTACCTATGCCATTCTGGTTATATCTTATACCTGTTTCATATGTATCAACTGAACAGTATGTAATAATATTGTTTTTCATCCTCAAGCTATACTCTTACCAGTCACTTAGGATGTATTATTTGCTGAAATTGCTCAGTAATTTCTGCTTAATCTCCCACACAAAACTTAAACCCTATGTCCTCTGTGACCTTCCAATTTACTGCTATTTACCTAGAACATTAAGAATGCGATTCACTGCAGTTTAACTTGGCGGGAAAAGTACCATATACATAATTAAATGGAGAGCATTTTATATGACAAATACTCTGCAGGAACTGATAACAATTTTTCCCTTCATCTTTAATTTATGCTAATTAAAGCAGCCTGGCTTGCATGCCTGATTATGGAAATTGACTAACATTGGCTCTGCAATTTCTTGCAGTATTTTATTAATTGGAATTTTACATTTATTCATTTGTCCCAGTGTGACAAAATAGTACTGCGTATTTTAGCTTTAGGATCACGTTTTGTTTTCTACTACAGTTTCTTTTTATTTAGTGGTCAGTGTCGGTGCTAGGGTGTTTGGCGACTTCTTACAAATATGTCCTCATGACATGTCTGTTTAGTGTTTCATGGTTTGAAATGTAACTTGCAAGGGTGACAATGGGGGCTGGGGGAGACAGAAAGGGGGCCGACTGGGGGAGACAGAAAGGGGGCTGACTGGGGGAGACAGAACGGGGGCGGGCTGGGGGAGACAGAATGGGGTCTGGTTTGGTTTTTTTTTTTTTGGGGGGGGGGGGGTGAGGACAAAATGGGGTTCACACAACAACCACCAATCTGTAAACTCATTGATGATGCACAAAATGAAAACCACCTCTCATCAAATCCTTGCTTGGTACTGTAGCAGCCTGTACCTACATATAATGCAGAGGCACCAGAATGTAACCTAAGCACCTAGAGCATGTGAATCTTATGTCACAATCATTGGTATCATCAGATTCAAACCAGTGACACGCCCACTCTGACAGTATGAGCCATCCAATCTTCATGTACTACTAAACCAATTTTTACACAGGTCAAAAACGTGCATAAATAAATAAATAAATAAATAAGCCCCAGCCAGAAAAATTGTACTACTAAACCAATGGGTCAAGCATTGGTGAGAAGCAAGTTTATGCAACTTTCCAGCACAAAATTACATTTAGGGTAGTTTATATCACACACCATTAGGATTATGGATTATGGAGACTATATATTTTTCTTCTAATATTAACTATAGTGTATGCAAATCACCATTGATTCCTATATGTCAATTACACAGAACAATAGTGCAAACATTACATCATTTACAATCATAGTGTATTATCTGCAAAATAATTCTCATGAATGCAAATTATTTTGTCTATAATCCATTATGAATGCAAGTTATGTAATTTTTGCACTATCACCCTGCTTGGTTGACATACAAGAGTCAGTGAATGATGATTAGAGTGTTAGAAATAATAAAAAAAAAATAATTATATAGTCTCCTTAATTCTAAAAGTGTATGACCTAAAAGTGGTATATACGTAAGAAGAAGGGTAAAATTCAAAGGAGATCAGGAGAGGGGACCTTGTTAGATCAATAGGCACTGTTGTGCTGTCTCAACCTGCCTGTCATACAGTGTGGCTGGCCAGCAATAGTGGATAGATGGATGTCAGCAGAGTGTCTCCAGCCTGAACCCTCCTGCAATGCTTACTGTATTGTGCCAGTAGTGGTGTTTGTCACTTATTACATTTTCCTGGTATTTCTTATTGCTGTAGCATTTAGTGAGGATGCCAAACAGGAAGTCATGATTTTGTGGTAATTTGAACTCTAAGAAACCCCAAAGGTTTAAAATAACTTGTGTCAAGTTTCTAACACTGGCAAATGAAATGGGTTCCGTATAAACTGAACTTAGGGCCTAATTCAACATTGATTGCAAAACAACATTTTCTTCTAATGGGCAAAATCATGTGCACTGCAGGGGGGGGGGGGCAGATGTAACATGTTTAGAGAGAGTTAGATTTGGGTGGGGTGTGTTAAAGCTGAAATCTAAATTGCAGTGTAAAAATAAAGCAGCCAGTATTAACCCTGAACAGACAATATAACTCACCCAAATCTAACTCTCCCTGCACGTTATATCTGCCCCACCTGCAGTGTACATGGTTTTGCCCATTAGAAGAAAATATTGTTTTGCAATCAACCTTAAATTAGGCCCTTACAGTAACCATCTAGCAAGCCAGTACTACACACTACAGTTTATATGGATCTACTGCTGCTCTCAGGCAAGACAGACCTTATAACTCTGACTGTCAATTATAAACATTACAATTGCTCTGGCAAAATTTGTAATTTGGATATACAGTACAGTAAAAAAGTAGGAGGAAGATAGTCACCGATTGTCCTGATTTCCTTTTTAAAAGAGGAGGGGTCATTGAATGGTGAAGGTAACCCATGCTGAACTAGTGCATCCTGGGTATCCTGATCATTTAGACCAAACCATCATTGGTGTGGTCTAAATTATTCCAGTTTTTCAATTTGGAAAATTTTGAACCCCATTGTGTCACTGAAGTTAGAAAAGTGGATTTCCAGTGATAATGTAGAGTAGTACCTGTGCACACCCTGCTCTATCCATACACACACTCATTCCATTACTTTATGTTCACTGAAGTGCCCCCTCATTCACTACTGACATGCAGGCGCAGCAGCCAGTATGTCCATACCTGTAATGATTCTTCTCCTCCATGCTGGTAATGGGCTGGGAATGTAGTTATGAGCTATGCTTTCCATAGTTTGGCACACCACACCTAAGAGGAGAACATGTCGCACCAACTCCACTCCATACATTTTAAGAGGGGGTGGGGGGTTTGCCTGATGGGAAAAGGCATCATGGCATCCTTTTGCAAAGGGTAGGCATTATCGAGGGTGTCATTTGGGCACAAACTAGTCTTGTAGACACATTGCTTGGAAATGTGAACCTCTGAGGTGACTTTTGACATGTTGCAATTTGAATGTTTTATATAAACGTAAGAGCTAGGGGCAGTCTTGTCCACATACACATTCTTTAAAACATCTGACCGTAGTAATTAAAAATAAAAGTTTATTAAGGCTATCTGTACTCGGACATTCTACTGTACTGTGTTGAAGACCGGGACATGTTTTTAAAACCATGGACTTTCTCCAGAGATTGGAAACAGTTGGCAGCTATGAAGTTTGTATCAAAATATTACCTTTTGTATTAAAGTATTAAGCAGGCTTGAGACTTGGTACTGTATTAATTCTTTTTAGGTTCTACATGAATAATTTTCAATTGACTGGTTTATGTCACGGTTAAGTGCCTTCTTCGCTCTACACAACAGAGGCACATTATAATATGGTAATCTCTTATTAAATATAGGCAGATCCAGATTTTAGTTTATCTTGAAAGTTTGCTTTGAGGATATAGCTTCAAACTTTAAATAATTTAAGTAATTGTGAATTAGAGGCGACAAGTTCAGATATTATTTCAGGTCACTTGTTTGAGTATGCGGAAGGCAGATTTTATATATAAAGACCGCAACATATATTTATGCTAACTGGTTTTATGTCTTAGGGGTCTATTTACTAAGCCTTAGATGGAGATAAAGTACCAGTCAATCGGCTCCTAACTGTCATTTTTCAAACCCAGCCTGTGGCATAGCAGGTAGGAGCCGATTGTCTGGTACTTTATCTCCAGCGACTTTATCTCCATCCAAGGCTTAGTAAATAGACCCCTTAGTAACAAATGGCCTGCTGCTTTTCATACTGCTTTATTCTTTAAGCTAGAGTTTGCAAATGTGTTTGTAAATTGTGCATAAACATGTTGGATGTTGAATTCCCTCTGGTCAATGTCATCGTCTAATGCCTTTTATCCCCATATTCATCTATATCTCTGAATAATAAATACCCATGTTTACAGTTTGGGTGATGCTACATTCCTTTCGATGTCCACGAATGGGGACTGTTCCACCATAATCGAGACGGTTGGGAGGTGTATTTATGAGAATTGTACAGATTTAAGCGCCAAGATGGCGGCATCAGCATGCAGTGCAACAGTTCAGCGCCTTGATAGGAAGAGATTGCTGTCTCCATTGCGAAGCGTGGGTGCTCTAAATGCTGACATTTGTGTCCCTCGGGTTTTGATTCATCATGTGGTTATGGAGCAACTGAACGTGTAGTGTGATTATACAAAAGCAGTTACAAACACATATCTCCCACCATTGTCAGTGTGTGAGTATCAGAGGGAGACGAGTCTGCATAATGAAATGGACATGGTCATGCCCATAGGCGGATCCAGGGGGGGCACACGGGCCCATGCCCTCCCTGTCGTCTTTGACTTCTTCTTTTTTTCAAAAGGAGAACAGCAGCAGCACTACTGCTTTTTCCGTCAGTCAGATTTGATAAAAGAGCAGGCAGGCACTAGGACCCGCCGCGCCTCTAACAGCAAGTCCGTGTGGTAACCAATGGGGAGCTCACACCGCAACCTACCTCCCCTACAGCCAGCTGGCCAGAGTCCAGCCCAGGTGCGGGGTTCAAATGCCAGCATCGAGTAAGACTGTTACTTATGACGGTGCAGAAGGCTTCATTAGCCCTCACTGTACCGCACAGTTTCCCAGCACTTCCTCCTCCACTTCCTTTACCACCATGCTAGGTGCAGTCACACTCAGCCTCAGCTTTGAGAAGGCGGCCCGTGTGATTGTGACAGTGCTGTCCTGCAGATGTCTTATGCTGCTTGTTGGAGATCCAGCTGGCTGCTTCTGCTAATCAGAGATGGTCAGTTTGTGTCCTGCAGTCTGAGTCTCACTGCAGTGCCCAAAACAAGGTATGCTACACCTGCCACCACCAACTAAAAACTTTAATAATTATATTGTGCCGGGGTGGTGCCCTCCAGGCTCCCATAACTAATGGAATAGGTGACCAACATTTCAAGGCCCAATCAGCCTTTTCATCAGGGTGAAACATTGGCAATAAACCAGGAGGCGCTCCTACAGCCAATTATTACCTGATGGCGTATTATGTGAGGCCACGCCCCCTGTGATACCACACCCCTTCTCTGGGAGCACGCGTGCCTTAGGTGCATGTAAATATAACTAATACCATTTCCCTATTATGGTGCCTTCCCTTTCATTTTCTTCTGGATCCGCCCCTGGTCATGCCCCAGGGGTGTGCCCAGCATTGAAAAGCACTAGTTTACCATATATTCCCTTCCAGACCATCCAAGCACCCTTTCACTGCCACTGGTGCTGACAGCACCCCTTTCACAGCTACTCTATACGGAACCCAACCAGTGGCTGCTCCAGACATGGGGCTGCAGCGCAGTCCAAACTTTTATCAAGGGAGCCTCACCAACTGCCACTCTAAATGCTGCCAAACATCACTGGCTGGGACTCACTGGCAGTTGGTGTGGCTCCCCTATTCGAATTTTGGACTGCAGTTTAGCCCCATGTCTGCACCCGCCACTGTACACAACTGATCTGAAGTTTAGAACATTAAAAAAATCCTGCTTGCTTATGGAATAGAGCTCTGGCTCAAATAGGGACTATGCTGCCGAAATCGGGATGGTTTGCAGATATGGAAAAACAATGTAGACTTGTTTTCTTTTATTATTCATATTTATTTCTAAAGTGCCAGCACATTCCATTGCCATTTTATTTCACAACAAGGAGTGCATAATCCCATGTATAAACAACATAACATAGTAACATTAACATTTATGTTTTCAGTTTAATTATAAATATGTTTACATTTTTTACAGCAAATGTCATATTGGCTATAACACGCATATACCTTCCATCTGAGGCCGTGACTAATTTGGCATTAATAACAGTCTTGATTTCATTGAGCACAAATTGCACTAATTTGAGGGTGATGCAACTGAATATGGCTCATATTGGTAGGTATAACCTATCCCAAAGCCCTTGCAGCATCTTTACATTGTACCTCTGCAATGTATTCTAATTACACGCAGGTGTGCTTCCATGTAATATGCTAGCCCCTCAATGTCTTCGGTAAATTACACAATTCCCTAAATAAAGGTGTGTACACACGGTGAGATCCTTGCTATATCCGATTTTGTCTATGCGATTTCCCTTGAACTCCCCCAGAGCCCAGATAGCACGGATTGTACAGATGTTGACTATCTGTGCTTGAGATTTTGTCTATGTACGATTATGACTTAGTGCCAATTTTGACTATTCTTTGTACTAGATAGTACACTAGGGGGGTCATTCCGAGTTGTTCGCTCGTTGCCAGTTTTCGCAATGCTGCGATTTGTTGCTAAATGCGCATGGTACGAAGCACGCATGCGCTTAGTTATTTAACTAAAAAATTAGCAGTTTTGCTGTTGTTCGTGCAACGCTTTTCAGTCGCACTGCTGATCGGTGAGTGATTGACAGGAAAGGGGCGTTTCTGGGTGGTATCTGAGCGTTTTCCGGGAGTGTGCTAAAAAACGCAGGCGTGTCAGGGAAAAACGCGTGAGTGTCTGGAGAAACAGGGGAGTGGCTAGCCGAACGCAGGGCGTGTTTGTGACGTCAAACCAGGAACTAAACGGACCGAGCTGATCACAATCTAGGAGTAGGTCTGGAGCTACTCAGAAACTGCAAGAAAATATTTATTAGCAGTTCTGCTAATCTTTCGTTTGCTATTCTGCTAAGCTAAGATACACTCCCAGAGGGCGGAGGCCTAGCGTTTGCAATGCTGCTAAAAGCAGCTAGCGAGCGAACAACTCGGAATGAGGGCCAAGATAGCCACGATTGACTCGCCTGCACAGTCTATCTAGCCTTACGATACCGACTGCACGGAAGCGCGCATCGGGTTTGAATCTCTACAGCAAGCTGCCTAACACCTTGAGATATGCACTAACTTTTCATAAGATTTTAACTATATAGTCAAAATCTTACAGATTTATCTCACCGTGTGTACACACCTTAACACCTGAGAGATGTCATACATCCACCACTATGGCGCACGGTTATCTAGAGTAAATAGAAAGGGCAAATAGCCCATTGCAGCGGATAATGTAGAATTAATTACAAAATAATATTAGCGGTCAGTGATCTAAAGTAACCAGGCAAAAGCATGTGGTATATTCCTATAGGCCTGTAAGACAGTGCAGCCAAAATGGTCTTATCCATAAAGATTGTGCAATTACTAAATAAATCCTATATTAATGCATTCAAGAAAACAGAGATGGATTGCATGGTAGCAGTCACCGGATGCTCATTAGGAGCATGTACAAGAAGTTATTTCACTTATTTGGAACAGGATATGATTGTATATAATAGGAATAATTTTAACCTAGCTGATGGCTCGTCCGGTGCAGTGTTGACATTATTGACATAGATCCAATGCTTCCGCTGCTTTGGAATTGGAGCCATGTGCTCCAGCACTTCCTAGAGATCACAGTGCAACAGGAATAGCTTACTCCAAATAAAACACATTCTTCTTCCATTGGCTTCATATGTCAGTGTGTCCACAATGAGTTGGTAAATGTTTAATGAGAGAATTTTTTTTTTTTTTAGTAATATAACTTATGGAAGTGCTGTTACTATGCACATACAGTATGTATGTTTTGTAATTGCCATTGATAATGACCACTGTTCTATTCTGAGATGCTGTAAGGTCTTCATTCATAATGCTACTTCTTAACCTTCTGCCCCTAGAAATTACATCAACAATATGTGAAGTGTGGACATGTCCTCCGGATCCAAGTCTCACATTAGGAGCCAGCTTTTCAGTGCATATACTGGGAACCGTTACCGCTGGTTGCTGACATTTGTCCCAATAACACTGAATAGAGCATGCGTGATGTGAGGGTGTGAAAGGGTTAATCACATCAAAACCACCTGTTCTGTCTAACCACGATTACTCTCACCCAAAATTAGATCTCTAAAGTTATAACTTACTAGTACAGCAACTAGGTACCTTAATCTGGTTGCTTTACTATTGCCTCCCACACTAGTGCCTCCCACCCTGCCCTGTCCAGTTCCCAGCACCTTCAGAGCGGTCCTAAGGTCTGTCATGTTGCTGCAAAGAGAACTGTCGTCACCCTTGAGGGACCTGGTTTGGGCCCTGAAAAGATTGTGGACTATAAGTGTAAACCAAACTGTTTAAGACCTAAAACCATTGCTATTTTTTTTGTAATATCAGGAACACTATGGCAGCTTAACAAGCTACAGACACGCGTGAAGAGCATCTCATTTCATGCTGCCAATCCATAGCGCCAGCCCGGCAGACAATTTTTTTTTATTTGTGTAAATGCATTTATAAGAGAACAATTCAATGTTGTCTTGTTTTTTTCTTCTCTGGACTCAAAAAAGAGACTTTGAAAGGTTTAAAAAAATCAAATAAAAAGAGAACAATTTCCAAAATTAGAAATGGATTTTCAATTAATATCGTCTTGGTATAGTATGTCTTTAGGAACTTCTTATGGATTATAATTATCAATGTGATTTTTACCTTTTTTGCCTTGGGAAAACATTATACCTATTCTGCAGATGACTCACCTTGCTCTGCATTTACTAGCAGAATTCTGTTGGTTTCTCCAACAGACTGTGGTCTGTGCAAAATTCACACTTTGCTTTCCTGTCCAATATTGAAACCACAGAATGAATTGTTTTCTTACCATATTTATTTTTATATTCCATACATGCTCTCCAATTTCGGGACAACTGCGCATGTGCTTGAGTCTGGAAATATGGTGTGCACATGTGCTGCAGAATGGGTGCAAAGTAGCAAGTAGTTGCCACTGTTTCGGCTCTCAAGCAAATGGAGACTAACGCCAAGTAGGCGTTTCTGGGCAGGGATTATTAAGAAGCACGGAGCAGCTGTGTCAGAAGGATGTGTGTTGACCATGTAGTACGACTTTAGTGCCTGACTTAGGTGTTGGGGTGTTTGTTTCATAAGTATATTTTGCGCTCAACATTGTGCCGGTGCAAGTCCAGATATTAAATGATGACTGCTGAACATACTGTACGCTAAAAACCAGTGGACAGTGACACCAGGATGCATGATATCAAACAAATACACACATAGATGACAACTTAATTAGGCTGCATTAGATTAAGAAGCACCACCTACTGTATAAGTATACAAGTATAAGTGTAGTAGAACATTGAATTTATAAATATAGGATGCAAGTTGTAGATTTTATTGCTGAAAAGTTGTAGTTCTGTGAAAATGACCTACAGTAGTCCATCATCATCATCATCATCATCATCATCAGTGGTTGACCAGAACAGCAAACTACAGGTGTGTCCTCATCTATATGTAGTCCGGCGCGAGGCACCTGGCGCAACTGAGCCGCTCGGAGAGGTGCAACCTACCGTCGTTTTTTTTAAGTCTGGTATCACAGATACAGCAAAACAGAACTCCAACTGTAGTACAGACGCTGGGCTGCAACTTTAACCACACATCAGTTAGTTTTAAAAACAACGTCGCAGATGAAGCCCAACTGAGCGTAGCGTAAGAAAAAGTCAAGGCCGCTGCATTGTAGCGCTACCTATACAGAGTCAGACTCATTCGCACAAAGATGTACAAATACCGCACATCACATTGATCAGTGTACCCTAGCAAAGTAGTTTTGTCTCTTGCAGTTTTTATACAAATAATAATATAATGCAGATTTTTTTTTCACATGAAGGACAACCTATCTCTACGAAGTTGAGGCTTTATCACTGTATACAGCACATTAGGGAGGGTATGCAGAACATTTGAGGGAAATCCAACCCTGCTTACAGCCTAAGGAGAAGAGCAGCTGACACTTTTAAGGTCTGGATGATTTCCATCCATCACAAAAGGTGCCACATTCAATGTACACTTCCTGTCCTATCCATGTTTCCTAACAAGCCAGGTATTTATGGTACAGTCATGATTTTCTATGCAAAAAAAAAGGCAGCACTTACACATTTTAGGCTGCAAACTCTCTAATATGGTTACAATTTGGTCATAAACAAATGTAATTTGTTTTGTTTTGCCCTGTAATGTTGAGCTGTATGAGAATCTCTCACCCAGGGGCAGATTTATTAAGCCTGGTGAAGTGATAAAGTGGAAGGTGATAAAGTGACAGCCAATCACCTCCATCCTAACTGACATGTCAAAGGCTGGGTTTGAAAAATGTCAGTTAGGAGCTGACTGGTTGGTGCTTTATCACCTTCCACTTTATCACTTCACCAGGCTTAATCTGCCCCCCAGTCTCCAACGGTGAGACTAGATTATTTTATTTAGGTCTAAATAGCGGATGCTAAGAGGTAATAGTCAGGGCTCTTGGCGGCCTTTACTGCAGCTGAATATTCCATTTATGCATTTGTCTGTTGGAACCTCATTGAACCTTATTATAAAAGCAGCCACTAGTTAAAGTGCAGATTTTAGTACTGTTGTTTCTGCATATTTTATTACTGCTTTCTGCAGATTATTTGGAAAGCTTGTGGGTGTATTTAATCAGGATTTCAATGACAGTACTTTAAATAAAGATAGTACTATACTGAACAATATAAATATGGGTGTCGCTCAGTACTACATATCTCAACAACGATTTAGAGTGAAAAAAAAAAAAGTAACTATCAAGTGTGATTTAGGACCTCTTTAGAATTTTTCACTTTGGAAAAACCATAAGGTGTTAAAGGGGAGGTGGTTGTATGAAATAGACAGATTTAAGGTTGGTTTGGGGAAATGAGAGTTCTTGCTCAACTCTAAAAATAATGCTGGCCAGTATTTGGAAGCTACATACAGTACAAGCACAGGCAGTTTTTTCCAGCATGCGAAAAGCATATTTGCACCCTTGCATCAGAATCTGGTTTGTCCAGGTGCAAATATTCTCCCTTTAGATGGTCCTTAAGGCCCATACACACTGGGCGATTTTGAGCTGAGAGCAGGTCACTTTTGGTGTGTTGAGCTGCTTTCAGCTCAAAGCTGCCCAGTGTGTATGAGCAAGCGATGAGCGCTGATGCGCACTCTCGCTTCATCGCTGGCGGCCGCCGTTCATCTACTGGTATTACCAGTAGATGAATGGTGGGGTGAGCGGCTTTCCATAGCGTCCTGCTATGGAAAGCCACTCACCCCCGCTGACATCGCTGGGCAGCGGGGAAAAACGGTCAGTGTGTATGCACCTTTAGGGGGTGATTCCGAGTTGTTCGCTCACTAGCTGCTTTTAGCAGCATTGCACACGCTAAGCCGCCGCCCTCTGGGAGTGTATCTTAGCTTAGCAGAAGTAGTGATGTGCACTGGACATTTTTCGGGTTTTGTGTTTTGGTTTTGGTTCCGCGGCCGTGTTTTGTATTCGGACGCGTTTTGGCAAAACCTCCTTGAAATTTTTTTGTCGGATTCGGGTGTGTTTTGGATTCGGGTGTTTTTTTTACAAAAACCCCTCAAAAACAGCTTAAATCATAGAATTTGGGGGTCATTTTGATCCCATAGTATTATTAACCTCAATAACCATAATTTCCACTCATTTCAGTCTATTCTAAACACCTCACAATATTATTTTTAGTCCTAAAATTTGCACCGAGGTCGCTGGATGACTAAGCTAAGCGACCCAAGTGGCCGACACAAACACCTGGCCCATCTAGGAGTGGCACTGCAGAGTCAGACAGGATGGCACTTCAAAAAAATAGTCCCCAAACAGCACATGATGCAAAGAAAAAAAGAGGTGCACCAAGGTCGCTGGATGGCTAAGCTAAGCGACACAAGTGGCCGACACAAACACCTGGCCCATCTAGGAGTGGCACTGCAGTGTCAGGCAGGATGGCACTTCAAAAAATAGTCCCCAAACAGCACATGATGCAAAGAAAAATGAAAGAAAAAAGAGGTGCAAGATGGAATTGTCCTTGGGCTCTCCCACCCACCCTTATATTGTATAAACAGGACATGCACACTTTAACAAACCCATCATTTCAGCGACAGGGTCTGCCACACAACTGTGACTGAAATGACTGGTTGGTTTGGGCCCCCACAAAAAAAGAAGCAATCAATCTCTCCTTGCACAAACTGGCTCTACAGAGGCAAGATGTCCACCTCCTCCTCATCGTCCGATTCCTCGCCCCTTTCACTGTGTACATCCCCCTCCTCACAGATTATTAATTCGTCCCCACTGGAATCCACCATCTCAGGTCCCTGTGTACTTTCTGGAGGCAATTGCTGGTGAATGTCTCCACGGAGGAATTGATTATAATTCATTTTGATGAACATCATCTTCTCCACATTTTCTGGAAGTAACCTCGAACGCCAATTGCTGACAAGGTGAGCGGCTGCACTAAACGGGATCCGGTCTGAAGATCGACAGTGTCTAGGTCGACAATGTTTAGGTCGACCACTATAGGTCGACAGTCACTAGGTCGACATGGATGGAAGGTCGACAGGGTTTCTATGTCGACATGTGCTAGGTCGACAGGTCTAAAGGTCGACATGAGTTTTTCAAATTTTTTTTATTTTTTCGAATTTTTTCATACTTAACGATCCACGTGGACTACGATTGGAACAGTAAAGTGTGCCGAGCGAAGCGGTAGCGGAGCGAAGGCACCATGCCCGAAGCATGGCGAGCGAAGCGAGCCATGCGAGGGGAACGCGGTGCACTAATTTGGGATCCCGGTCACTCTACGAAGAAAACGACACCAAAAAAAAAAAATCCTCATGTCGACCTTTAGACCTGTCGACCTAGCACATGTCGACCTAGAAAGAAACCCTGTCGACCTTCCATCCATGTCGACCTAGTGACTGTCGACTTATAGTGGTCGACCTAAACATTGTCGACCTAGACACTGTCGATTTGATGAACCACACCCGCACTAAACACTCTTTCGGAGTACACACTGGAGGGTGGGCAACTTAGGTAAAATAAAGCCAGTTTCTGCAAGGGCCTCCAAATTGCCTCTTTTTCCTGCCAGTATACGTACGGACTGTCTGACGTGCCTACTTGGATGCGGTCACTCATATAATCCTCCACCATTCTTTCAATGGTGAGAGAATCATATGCAGTGACAGTAGACGACATGTCAGTAATCGTTGGCAGGTCCTTCAGTCCGGACCAGATGTCAGCACTCGCTCCAGACTGCCCTGCATCACCGCCAGCGGGTGGGCTTGGAATTCTTAGCCTTTTCCTCGCACCCCCAGTTGCGGGAGAATGTGAAGGAGGAGCTGTTGTCGGGTCACGTTCCGCTTGACTTGACAATTTTCTCACCAGCAGGTCTTTGAACCTCTGCAGACTTGTGTCTGCCGGAAAGAGAGATACAACGTAGGTTTTAAATCTAGGATCGAGCACGGTGGCCAAAATGTAGTGCTCTGATTTCAACAGATTGACCACCCGTGAATCCTGGTTAAGCGAATTAAGGGCTCCATCCACAAGCCCCACATGCCTAGCGGAATCGCTCTGTTTTAGCTCCTCCTTCAATGTCTCCAGCTTCTTCTGCAAAAGCCTGATGAGGGGAATGACCTGACTCAGGCTGGCAGTGTCTGAACTGACTTCACGTGTGGCAAGTTCAAAGGGTTGCAGAACCTTGCACAACGTTGAAATCATTCTCCACTGCGCTTGAGTCAGGTGCATTCCCCCTCCTTTGCCTATATCGTAGGCAGATGTATAGGCTTGAATGGCCTTTTGCTGCTCCTCCATCCTCTGAAGTATATAGAGGGTTGAATTCCACCTCGTTACCACCTCTTGCTTCAGATGATGGCAGGGCAGGTTCAGGACTGTTTGCTGGTGCTCCAGTCTTCGGCACGCGGTGGCTGAATGCCGAAAGTGGCCCGCAATTCTTCGGGCCACCGACAGCATCTCTTGCACGCCCCTGTCGTTTTTTAAATAATTCTGCACCACCAAATTCAATGTATGTGCAAAACATGGGACGTGCTGGAATTTGCCCAGATGTAATGCACGCACAATATTGCTGGCGTTGTCCGATGTCACAAATCCCCAGGAGAGTCCATTTGGGGTAAGCCATTCTGCGATGATGTTCCTCAGTTTCCGTAAGAGGTTGTCAGCTGTGTGCCTCTTCTGGAAAGCGGTGATACAAAGCGTAGCCTGCCTAGGAACGAGTTGGCGTTTGCGAGATGCTGCTACTGGTGCCGCCGCTGCTGTTCTTGCTGCGGGAGGCAATACATCCACCCAGTGGGCTGTCACAGTCATATAGTCCTGAGTCTGCCCTGCTCCACTTGTCCACATGTCCGTGGTTAAGTGGACATTGGGTACAACTGCATTTTTTAGGACACTGGTGACTCTTTTTCTGAGGTCTGTGTACATTTTCGGTTTCGCCTGCCTAGAGAAATGGAACCTAGATGGTATTTGGTACCGGGGACACAGTACCTCAATCAAGTCTGTAGTTGCCTGTGAATTAACGGTGGATAACGGAAACACGTTTCTCACCGCCCAGGCTGCCAAGGCCTGAGTTATACGCTTTGCAGCAGGATGACTGCTGTGATATTTCATCTTCCTCGCAAAGGACTGTTGGACAGTCAATTGCTTACTGGAAGTAGTACAAGTGGTCTTCCGACTTCCCCTCTGGGATGACGATCGACTCCCAGCAGCAACAACAGCAGCACCAGCAGCAGTAGGCGTTACACTCAAGGATGCATCGGAGGAATCCCAGGCAGGAGAGGACTCGTCAGACTTGACAGTGACATGGCCTGCAGGACTATTGACACTGAGGGAGTTGGTGGTGTGGTTTGCAGGAGCTTGGTTACAAGAGGAAGGGATTTAGTGGTCAGTGGACTGCTTCCGCTGTCATCCAAAGTTTTTTAACTTGTCACTGACTTATGATGAATGCGCTGCAGGTGACGTATAAGGGAGGATGTTCCGAGGTGGTTAACGTCCTTACCCCTACTTATTACAGTTTGACAAAGGCAACACACGGCTTGACACCTGTTGTCCGCATTTGTGTTAAAATAATTCCACACCGAAGAGGTGATTTTTTTTGTGATTTGACCAGGCATGTCAATGGCCATATTTGTCCCACGGACAACAGGTGTCTCCCCGAGTGCCTGACTTAAACAAACCACCTCACCATCAGAATCCTCCTTGTCAATTTCCTCCTCAGCGCCAGCAACACCTATATCCTCATCCTGGTGTACTTCAACAGTGACATCTTCAATTTGACTATCAGGAACTGGACTGCGGGTGCTCCTTCCAGCACTTGCAGGGGGCGTGCAAATGGTGGACGGCGCCACCTCTGCCCGTCCAGTGTTGGGAAGGTCAGGCATCGCAGCCGACACAATTGAACTCTCCTTGGGGATTTGAGATTTAGAAGAACGCACAGTTCTTTGCTGTGCTTTTGCCAGCTTAAGTCTTTTCATTTTTCTAGCGAGAGGATGAGTGCTTCCATCCTCATGTGAAGCTGAACCACTAGCCATGAACATAGGCCAAGGCCTCAGCCGTTCCTTGCCACTCCGTGTCGTAAATGGCATATTGGCAAGTTTACGCTTCTCCTCAGACGCTTTTAATTTTGATTTTTGGGTCATTTTACTGAACTTTTGTGTTTTGGATTTTACATGCTCTCTACTATGACATTGGGCATCGGCCTTGGCAGATGACGTTGATGGCATTACATCATCTCGGCCATGACTAGTGGCAGCAGCTTCAGCACGAGGTGGAAGTGGATCTTGATCTTTCCCTATTTTACCTTC
Source organism: Pseudophryne corroboree (assembly GCF_028390025.1). Lineage (NCBI taxonomy): Eukaryota > Metazoa > Chordata > Amphibia > Anura > Myobatrachidae > Pseudophryne > Pseudophryne corroboree. The sequence continues at coordinate 647,846,804 of NC_086446.1, read as the reverse complement.
CACATTTTTGTTCTCCATTTTTTAATGTGTGGAATTATATGCCAGTATCAATAGCAATGGCCTACTACTATATATACTGCGCACAACTGAAATGCACCACAGGTATGGATGGATAGTATACTTGACGACACAGAGGTAGGTAGAGCAGTGGCCTACTGTACCGTACTGCTATATATTATATACTGGTGGTGAGAAAACTGTGCAAAACTGAAATGCACCACAGGTATGGATGGATAGTATACTTGACGACACAGAGGTAGGTAGAGCAGTGGCCTACTGTACCGTACTGCTATATATTATATACTGGTGGTCAGCAAACTGTGCAAAACTGAAATGCACCACAGGTATGGATGGATAGTATACTTGACGACACAGAGGTAGGTAGAGCAGTGGCCTACTGTACCGTACTGCTATATATTATATACTGGTGGTCAGCAAACTGTGCCAAACTGAAATGCACCACAGGTATGGATGGATAGTATACTTGATGACACAGAGGTAGGTAGAGCAGTGGCCTACTGTACCGTACTGCTATATATTATATACTGTTGGTCAGCAAACTGTGCAAAACTGAAATGCACCACAGGTATGGATGGATAGTATACTTGACGACACAGAGGTAGGTAGAGCAGTGGCCTACTGTACCGTACTGCTATATATTATATACTGGTGGTCAGCAAACTGAGCAAAACTGAAATGCACCACAGGTATGGATGGATAGTATACTTGACGACACAGAGGTAGGTAGAGCAGTGGCCTACTGTACCGTACTGCTATATATTATATACTGGTGGTCAGCAAACTGTGCAAAACTGAAATGCACCACAGGTATGGATGGATAGTATACTTGACGACACAGAGGTAGGTAGAGCAGTGGCCTACTGTACCATACTTCTATATATTATATACTGGTGGTCAGCAAACTGTGCAAAACTGAAATGCACCACTGGTATGGATGGATAGTATACTTGACGACACAGAGGTAGGTAGAGCAGTGGCCTACTGTACCGTACTGCTATATATTATATACTGGTGGTCAGCAAACTGTGCAAAACTGAAATGCACCACAGGTATGGATGGATAGTATACTTGACGACACAGAGGTAGGTAGGGCAGTGGCCTTCTGTACCGTACTCCTATATATTATATACTGGTGGTCAGCAAAATTATGCACTGTACTCCTACTATATACTACAATGCAGCACAGATATGGAGCGTATTTCAGGCAGAGAACGTATAATACTGGTGGTCACTGGTCAGCAAAACTCTGCACTGTACTCCTCCTATATAATACTGCTGGTCCCCAGTCCCCACAATAAAGCAGTGTGAGCACAGATATATGCAGCACACTGAGCACAGATATGGAGCTTTTTCAGGCAGACAACGTATACTGGTGGTCACTGGTCAGCAAAACTCTGCACTGTACTCCTCCTATATAATTCTGCTGGTCCCCAGTCCCCACAATAAAGCAGTGTGAGCACAGATATATGCAGCACACTGAGCACAGATATGGAGCGTTTTTCAGGCAGACAACGTATAATAGTGGTGGTCACTGGTCAGCAAAACTCTGCACTGTACTCCTCCTATAATACTGCTGGTCCCTAGAATAAAGATATTTGCACTGCAGCCCCCTGAAACAAAGTGAGAGGACGCCAGCCACGTCCTCTCACTATCATTTCCAATGCACGAGTGAAAAATGGCGGCGACGCGCGGCTCCTTATATAGAATCCGAATCTCGCGAGAATCCGACAGCGGCATGATGACGTTCGGGCGCGCTCGGGTTAACCGAGCCATACGGGAGAATCCGAGTATGCCTCGGACCCGTGTAAAATGGGTGAAGTTCGGGGGGGTTCGGATTCCGAGGAACCGAACCCGCTCATCACTAAGCAGAAGTGCGAACGAAAGATTAGCAGAATTGCGAATAGAAATTTCTTAGCAGTTTCTGAGTAGCTCCAGACTTACTCGGCCATTGCGACCAGCTCAGTCCTTTTCGTTCCTGGTTTAATGTCACAAACACACCCAGCGTTTGCCCAACCACTCCCCCGTTTCTCCAGCCACTCCTGCGTTTTGCAACTCGAACGCCTGCGTTTTTCCGCACACTCCCATAAAACGGCCAGTTTCCGCCCAGAAACACCCATTTCCTGTCAATCACACTACGATCAGCACAGCGATGAAAAAGCTTCGTTATGCCGTGAGTAAAATACCTAACTTTTATGTAAAATAACTAAGCGCATGTGCTCTGCGATCCTTGCGCATGCGCAGTAAGCGACTAATCGCAGTATAGTGAAAATCGGCAACGAGCGAACAACTCGGAATGACCCCCTTAATATGATTGCAGCTGAGACATTAACAAAAACACTTGATATTGCAGATATCTACACATAGATAATAGAGATGAGCGCCTGAAATTTTTCGGGTTTTGTGTTTTGGTTTTGGGTTCGGTTCCGCGGCCGTGTTTTGGGTTCGAACGCGTTTTGGCAAAACCTCACCGAATTATTTTTGTCGGATTCGGGTGTGTTTTGGATTCGGGTGTTTTTTTCAAAAAACCCTAAAAAACAGCTTAAATCATAGAATTTGGGGGTAATTTTGATCCCAAAGTATTATTAACCTCAAAAAACATAATTTACACTCATTTTCAGCCTATTCTGAACACATCACACCTCACAATATTATTTTTAGTCCTAAAATTTGCACCGAGGTCGCTGTGTGAGTAAGATAAGCGACCCTAGTGGCCGACACAAACACCGGGCCCATCTAGGAGTGGCACTGCAGTGTCACGCAGGATGTCCCTTCCAAAAAACCCTCCCCAATCAGCACATGATGCAAAGAAAAAGAAAAGAAAAAAGAGGTGCAAGATGGAATTATCCTTGGGCCCTCCCACCCACCCTTATGTTGTATAAACAAAACAGGACATGCACACTTTAACCAACCCATCATTTCAGTGACAGGGTCTGCCACACGACTGTGACTGATATGACGGGTTGGTTTGGACCCCCCCCAAAAAAGAAGCAATTAATCTCTCCTTGCACAAACTGGCTCTACAGAGGCAAGATGTCCACCTCATCTTCACCCTCCGATATATCACCGTGTACATCCCCCTCCTCACAGATTATCAATTCGTCCCCACTGGAATCCACCATCTCAGCTCCCTGTGTACTTTGTGGAGGCAATTGCTGCTGGTCAATGTCTCCGCGGAGGAATTGATTATAATTCATTTTAATGAACATCATCTTCTCCACATTTTCTGGATGTAACCTCGTACGCCGATTGCTGACAAGGTGAGCGGCGGCACTAAACACTCTTTCGGAGTACACACTTGTGGGAGGGCAACTTAGGTAGAATAAAGCCAGTTTGTGCAAGGGCCTCCAAATTGCCTCTTTTTCCTGCCAGTATAAGTACGGACTGTGTGACGTGCCTACTTGGATGCGGTCACTCATATAATCCTCCACCATTCTATCAATGTTGAGAGAATCATATGCAGTGACAGTAGACGACATGTCCGTAATCGTTGTCAGGTCCTTCAGTCCGGACCAGATGTCAGCATCAGCAGTCGCTCCAGACTGCCCTGCATCACCGCCAGCGGGTGGGCTCGGAATTCTGAGCCTTTTCCTCGCACCCCCAGTTGCGGGAGAATGTGAAGGAGGAGATGTTGACAGGTCGCGTTCCGCTTGACTTGACAATTTTGTCACCAGCAGGTCTTTCAACCCCAGCAGACCTGTGTCTGCCGGAAAGAGAGATCCAAGGTAGGCTTTAAATCTAGGATCGAGCACGGTGGCCAAAATGTAGTGCTCTGATTTCAACAGATTGACCACCCGTGAATCCTTGTTAAGCGAATTAAGGGCTGCATCCACAAGTCCCACATGCCTAGCGGAATCGCTCCGTGTTAGCTCCTTCTTCAATGCCTCCAGCTTCTTCTGCAAAAGCCTGATGAGGGGAATGACCTGACTCAGGCTGGCAGTGTCTGAACTGACTTCACGTGTGGCAAGTTCAAAGGGCATCAGAACCTTGCACAACGTTGAAATCATTCTCCACTGCACTTGAGACAGGTGCATTCCATCTCCTATATCGTGCTCAATTGTATAGGCTTGAATGGCCTTTTGCTGCTCCTCCAACCTCTGAAGCATATAGAGGGTTGAATTCCACCTCGTTACCACTTCTTGCTTCAGATGATGGCAGGGCAGGTTCAGTAGTTTTTGGTGGTGCTCCAGTCTTCTGTACGTGGTGCCTGTACGCCGAAAGTGTCCCGCAATTTTTCTGGCCACCGACAGCATCTCTTGCACGCCCCTGTCGTTTTTTAAAAAATTCTGCACCACCAAATTCAAGGTATGTGCAAAACATGGGACGTGCTGGAATTTGCCCATATTTAATGCACACACAATATTGCTGGCGTTGTCCGATGCCACAAATCCACAGGAGAGTCCAATTGGGGTAAGCCATTCCGCGATGATCTTCCTCAGTTGCCGTAAGAGGTTTTCAGCTGTGTGCGTATTCTGGAAAGCGGTGATACAAAGCGTAGCCTGCCTAGGAAAGAGTTGGCGTTTGCGAGATGCTGCTACTGGTGCCGCCGCTGCTGTTCTTGCGGCGGGAGTCCATACATCTACCCAGTGGGCTGTCACAGTCATATAGTCCTGACCCTGCCCTGCTCCACTTGTCCACATGTCCGTGGTTAAGTGGACATTGGGTACAACTGCATTTTTTAGGACACTGGTGAGTCTTTTTCTGACGTCCGTGTACATTCTCGGTATCGCCTGCCTAGAGAAGTGGAACCTAGATGGTATTTGGTAACGGGGGCACACTGCCTCAATAAATTGTCTAGTTCCCTGTGAACTAACGGCGGATACCGGACGCACGTCTAACACCAACATAGTTGTCAAGGACTCAGTTATCCGCTTTGCAGTAGGATGACTGCTGTGATATTTCATCTTCCTCGCAAAGGACTGTTGAACAGTCAATTGCTTACTGGAAGTAGTACAAGTGGGCTTACGACTTCCCCTCTGGGATGACCATCGACTCCCAGCGGCAACAACAGCAGCGCCAGCAGCAGTAGGCGTTACACGCAAGGATGCATCGGAGGAATCCCAGGCAGGAAAGGACTCGTCAGACTTGCCAGTGACATGGCCTGCAGGACTATTGGCATTCCTGGGGAAGGAGGAAATTGACACTGAGGGAGTTGGTGGGGTGGTTTGCGTGAGCTTGGTTACAAGAGGAAGGGATTTACTGGTCAGTGGACTGCTTCCGCTGTCACCCAAAGTTTTTGAACTTGTCACTGACTTATTATGAATGCGCTGCAGGTGACGTATAAGGGAGGATGTTCCGAGGTGGTTAACGTCCTTACCCCTACTTATTACAGCTTGACAAAGGGAACACACGGCTTGACACCTGTTGTCCACATTTCTGGTGAAATACCTCCACACCGAAGAGCTGATTTTTTTGGTATTTTCACCTGGCATGTCAACGGCCATATTCCTCCCACGGACAACAGGTGTCTCCCCGGGTGCCTGACTTAAACAAACCACCTCACCATCAGAATCCTCCTGGTCAATTTCCTCCCCAGCGCCAGCAACACCCATATCCTCCTCATCCTGGTGTACTTCAACACTGACATCTTCAATCTGACTATCAGGAACTGGACTGCGGGTGCTCCTTCCAGCACTTGCAGGGGGCATGCAAATAGTGGAAGGCGCATGCTCTTCACGTCCAGTGTTGGGAAGGTCAGGCATCGCAAACGACACAATTGGACTCTCCTTGTGGATTTGGGATTTCAAAGAACGCACAGTTCTTTGCGGTGCTTTTGCCAGCTTGAGTCTTTTCAGTTTTCTAGCGAGAGGCTGAGTGCTTCCATCCTCATGTGAAGCTGAACCACTAGCCATGAACATAGGCCAGGGCCTCAGCCGTTCCTTGCCACTCCGTGTGGTAAATGGCATATTGGCAAGTTTACGCTTCTCCTCCGACAATTTTATTTTAGGTTTTGGAGTCCTTTTTTTTCTGATATTTGGTGTTTTGGATTTGACATGCTCTGTACTATGACATTGGGCATCGGCCTTGGCAGACGACGTTGCTGGCATTTCATCGTCTCGGCCATGACTAGTGGCAGCAGCTTCAGCACGAGGTGGAAGTGGATCTTGATCTTTCCCTAATTTTGGAACCTCAACTTTTTTGTTCTCCATATTTTATAGGCAGAACTAAAAGGCACCTCAGGTAAACAATGGAGATGGATGGATTGGATACTAGTATACAATTATGGACGGACTGCCACGGTTAGGTGGTATAAAAAAACCACGGTTAGGTGGTATATATTATAATAATAATACAATTATGGATGGACGGACTGCCTGCCGACTGCCGACACAGAGGTAGCCACAGCCGTGAACTACCGCACTGTACACTGGTTGATAAAGAGATAGTAGTATACTCGTAACAACTAGTATGACACTATGACGACGGTATAAAGAATGAAAAAAAAACCACGGTTAGGTGGTATATATTATAATAATAATACAATTATGGATGGCCGGACTGCCTGCCGACTGCCGACACAGAGGTAGCCACAGCCGTGAACTACCGCACTGTACACTGGTTGATAAAGAGATAGTAGTATACTCGTAACAACTAGTATGACACTATGACGACGGTATAAAGAATGAAAAAAAAACCACGGTTAGGTGGTATATATTATAATAATAATACAATTATGGATGGACGGACTGCCTGCCGACTGCCGACACAGAGGTAGCCACAGCCGTGAACTACCGCACTGTACACTGGTTGATAAAGAGATAGTAGTATACTCGTAACAACTAGTATGACACTATGACGACGGTATAAAGAATGAAAAAAAAACCACGGTTAGGTGGTATATATTATAATAATAATACAATTATGGATGGACGGACTGCCTGCCGACTGCCGACACAGAGGTAGCCACAGCCGTGAACTACCGCACTGTACACTGGTTGATAAAGAGATAGTAGTATACTCGTAACAACTAGTATGACACTATGACGACGGTATAAAGAATGCAAAAAAAACCACAGTTAGGTGGTATATATTATAATAATAATACAATTATGGATGGACGGACTGCCTGCCGACTGCCGACACAGAGGTAGCCACAGCCGTGAACTACCGCACTGTACACTGGTTGATAAAGAGATGGTAGTATACTCGTAACAACTAGTATGACACTATGACGGTATAAAGAATGAAAAAAAAACCACGGTTAGGTGGTATATATTATAATAATAATACAATTATGGATGGACGGACTGCCTGCCGACTGCCGACACAGAGGTAGCCACAGCCGTGAACTACCGCACTGTACACTGGTTGATAAAGAGATAGTAGTATACTCGTAACAATTAGGATGACACTATGACGGTATAAAGAATGAAAAAAAAACCACGGTTAGGTGGTAGGTATATAATAATAAATAATACAATTCTGGTCGGACGGACTGCCTGCCGTGTGCCGACACAGAGGTAGCCACAGCCGTGAACTACCGCACTGTACACTGGTTGATAAAGAGATAGTAGTATACTCGTAACAATTAGGATGACACTATGACGGTATAAAGAATGAAAAAAAAACCACGGTTAGGTGGTAGGTATATAATAATAAATAATACAATTCTGGTCGGACGGACTGCCTGCCGTGTGCCGACACAGAGGTAGCCACAGCCGTGAACTACCGCACTGTACACTGGTTGATAAAGAGATAGTAGTATACTCGTAACAATTAGGATGACACTATGACGGTATAAAGAATGAAAAAAAAACCACGGTTAGGTGGTAGGTATATAATAATAAATAATACAATTCTGGTCGGACGGACTGCCTGCCGTGTGCCGACACAGAGGTAGCCACAGCCGTGAACTACCGCACTGTACACTGGTTGATAAAGAGATAGTAGTATACTCGTAACAATTAGGATGACACTATGACGGTATAAAGAATGAAAAAAAAACCACGGTTAGGTGGTAGGTATATAATAATAAATAATACAATTCTGGTCGGACGGACTGCCTGCCGTGTGCCGACACAGAGGTAGCCACAGCCGTGAACTACCGCACTGTACACTGGTTGATAAAGAGATAGTAGTATACTCGTAACAATTAGGATGACACTATGACGGTATAAAGAATGAAAAAAAAACCACGGTTAGGTGGTAGGTATATAATAATAAATAATACAATTCTGGTCGGACGGACTGCCTGCCGTGTGCCGACACAGAGGTAGCCACAGCCGTGAACTACCGCACTGTACTGTGTCTGCTGCTAATATAGACTGGTTGATATTTAAAGAGATATTAGTAGTATACAACAATACTATACTGGTGGTCAGGCACTGGTCACCACTCCTGCAGCAAAAGTGTGCACTGTTAATTAATATAATTGTACTCCTGGCTCCTGCTAACAACCTGCAGTGCTCCCCAGTCTCCCCCACAATTAATTATAAGCTTTTAATTTATACATTGATGACTGTGCAGCACACTGGGCTGAGCTGAGTGCACACAGACTGAGTCACACTGTGTGACTGACTGTGCTGTGTATCGTTTTTTTTTTCAGGCAGAGAACGGATATAGCAGAGAGAAGTGAACGGATATATTATATTAAATAAAAGTTAACTAGCAACTGCACTGGTCACTGACTGTGGTAAACTAACTCTGTCTGCGACTCTGCACAATCTCTCTCTATCTAATCTATCTATCTCTATTCTAATGGAGAGGACGCCAGACACGTCCTCTCCCTATCAATCTCAATGCACGAGTGAAAATGGCGGCGACGCGCGGCTCCTTATATAGAATCCGAGTCTCGCGATAGAATCCGAGCCTCGCGAGAATCCGACAGCGTCATGATGACGTTCGGGCGCGCTCGGGTTAACCGAGCAAGGCGGGAAGATCCGAGTCGCTCGGACCCGTGGAAAAAAAAGTGAAGTTCGTGCGGGTTCGGATTCAAAGAAACCGAACCCGCTCATCTCTAAATTAGATAATCAGATCATTTGTACTTTGAGATGACGCAATCTGAGGAGCTTCCACAGCAATTTGAGTTGTGATTCACAAATGTCTTGCATACATCTCTGTATATGAAAGTGAGTAATTGTACATTATAACATAGGTGCATCCTTTTTGTACATCCAAAATTATATTCGTACAGTCTTTCGATCTTAAATTGATGTCATATACTGTAAATCCCATCTTTTCAGTATAATTACTTTCCTAGAGGTCCCTCCCATTACTCTGCATTTCAGTATCCCAATACTTTAGACCAGGGGACATCTCCTGGTCATCTGAGGTAATTGTTTTCTATGTTCAGTTCTCCTCACAAACAGGGCTATCTTAACAGCAGTGTAGGCCCCTGGGCCCCTGCCAATCCTCCAGTGGTAGGGGTGGGTAGTGCTATCGGTGGCAGCTTTGATGTCCCACAGGTGGTATGGGGTATTCTATCTTCTGCTCAGCATGTAGGACTTGAAGCAGTAAATTTCTGCTAATTACTCATTTACTGCACAGATGGTGAAAGAAGGGGCGGGAGGGAGAACACTAGACTGTAGAAGGGGCATTTGGCTGAATGAAAGGACCCCGGTGTTTTGTTCATATGTTTTTAAATCCAGTCATAAGGACACAGAGACATGTGAGTTCACTGCTGTGCTGTTTTATTCCATCACCAACTCCAGACACACTGCACACTGGACCACCCACTTCCCAGCATCCCCCTGGTCCCAGGGACCATCACTGAAGATTCAGGCTTACACATATTAGTAAGGGAGTGTCTACAAATATTAAGCCTTCTAATACGCTAACATCACACCCGGTACATGACTTCCAGGGTGGTAGGGGGTGTTTAATATGCAGGGGAGTGGTGGATAGTGGATTGGGCTTAATATTCATCATTTTCCTGTGGGAGGGCAGCTTGCTTGCCTCCAGATATCTCCAGTTTCTGGAAATAGGTTTCTTAGCTTTCAATGGGATAAAAAAACTATAGAGTCCAACCTTTGAAGAGGTACTGGGGATTTGGGGATCACAGTTCAGGAACTGCATACCAGGCGTGTGGAGCTGGAGCAGGGAACAGCTGCTGGAAGGCTGATATCTCTGGTTCTGGGCACAGTAGAGAAAATCTGCCAGTGTCCACCGAAAGGGGAGAGTCCCAGCTTTTGTAGTATACCCTCATAAAATCTCTAAATCAGACAGAACCCAATATATTTGGCTAGGAAGAGCAATTAACAAACTCGTAAGGGGACCACTGCTTTGAAGTCTGATATCTCAGGGCCAATTTAAAAAATCTGGTACCCCTGGAAAAAAACGGGACCCTCAGCTATCAGCATAGGGACCTTATACTCCTGGGACCCTTGAGCAACTGCCCATTGAGCCAATATGAAAAGACGTCTCTGCCCACAAATATCTGTATTCTGTGTGACCATATAAAGCTTTGGAAATCAGTTCTATTTTTTTTTTATGTAGACAGAATTTTTACACAGTTTTACATAGGACATTCTTAATGTATGGGTACACTGGGCAGCTGTCCAGGGGTCCATGACTCTAGGACCATTTTGGGCAGGGGTAGGCTAGGCCAGTCTGCCCCCCCCCCCCCCCCCCCCCAGACTGTTGCTCTGGAGTTTGATGGGAGGCAGGTAGAGAATGCTGCCTGGCTTCTGTGAGTTACACACGATCATAGTAGCCAAGCAGCATTCTCTACCTGCCTCCAAGCCTGCAGACAGACAGTGACTGGCCGTCAGCATGCTGATTGGTGGATGGATGGGGCTATCCACCAGTCAGTGTGCAGACAGCCAGTCACTGTATGGAAGCATGTGAAGAGACACGGAGCGGGACCGCAGGAGGGGTACTTTATGATATATATTTTTTATTATTTATTCCTTTGAATGGTGGGTGAGGCCCCAGTGCATTGCTTTGCCCATGGCCTACAGAAAGCTCTTAAGATGGCCCTGGCATTATACACAAGCCATGTTTTCTTATTCTGCTGAGTGCTATGTAATCTAGATGTTATACCTGTTTCACATGGAGACAAAAAATGGCTTGTCCAAGGTCACAGGGAACATCCTTAATCCTTTCTGGAATTTTCACTCCACTTGATTGCTGGGAAGAGAGATGCTGTATTTAGGTGATTTGAAGTGAATTGCGCCATCATGGTGCAGCCTCAATTGTGTGATCATGAGAATTGCGTCATTGCGCAGCATGGCCATGGTGGTCAGCCTGGAGGCAAGGAAATTGTTTCTTTCTTTATATTAGTGACATGAGAGATTGAATTATAGCTAACAATATGTGTGAATGGATAGTATACTGAAAATGAGTTATTTTAACTACAAAGCAATTAAGAAAGGACACAGAGAAGGCTTTTGCATAGTTAATGAACCTTGGCCAGACCAATTAATTATAGTATTGCAGCTAATGGTCTCACAGATCTTGCTTCTCTAGAAAATACTGTACAACTGCTGTTTTAAACATGGCTTCCTTTGGTTGCCTGGGAAACCAGTCACTTCACATAGGCAGTCTCCACAACCACCATATCATTAACTCTCAGATGAGTGTTACATTCAGAGATAGGCGAATTATGAATTGGAGCAGTATAGTTATAGCACAGCTTGTTTGACGTGATTGCAGGCAGTCAGTGAGTACCATGATCTGCCAGGGAGTTTTCTTCAGAAACAAAGCAACAATTTATGGAGTTACAGTATATTATCATTTAGGCAATCTGACCCTTGGGCAGGGCCTGATTAAGGGAGGGGCGAAAGGGGTGGTCGTCCCGGGGCCCCCAAACCCAGGAGCGTAGTAGTCTCCCCCCTCTCTGTGACTCAGCTGTTCATTAAAAGCGCCGCCGAGGAGGTGTTCCTTGCACAGCATTTCATAGTCTCGCGGGATGCTGCATTTAATCCCGCGAGACTATGAAATGCTGTGCAAGGAACACCTCCTCGGTGGCGCTGTTAATGAACAGCTGAGTCACCGGGAGGGGGGAGACTACTACACTCCAGGGTGTGGGGGCACTGACTCTGACATCCGCTGCTCCGCCTTTCACTGGACAGGTAGCGTGCGCGCATGTGTCTGTGTTTGTGTAAGTCTGTGTGTGAGTAGTATGGGTGTGTGTGTGAGGGGGGGCTCAGGGGTCTTTGTCATCTGCTGCAGTGGGGGCCCCCACAACTTCATTGCTCGGGCCCCCACTAGGCTTAATCTGGCCCTGCCCTTAGGGCATTGACATTTTTTAAGGCACACATCTCTCCCCTGCTCAGCACACAGCACGATGTGTGCACTGCAGAGTGGGGGGAGGGGGGGGGGGGCAGTGATGTACTAGATTGTGCCTGCATTCATCTAGTACCGGCGATAGCGACTCGCGGGGCCGCGCATCGCTATCGCTGTGGGGCATACACACGGAGAGATCCGTGCTTAACTTCTTAGCAATCAAGTCAGATTGCTTAGAATTTAAGCACGGATCTCTCCGTGTGTACCCCCCTTAAGTCTTGAAAAGTGATAAAGTACCAGCTAAACAGATACCTGTTATTTTTCAAACACAGTCTGTGACACAGAACTGGATTAAGGGCCGGGTGCCCTGGGGGTAAGTAGCCCGGGATCCCCTTTTTAAAAGAGCCCCCACCATCTGTGCGCGGCTCTGGCATGCTCCCGACTCCCAGCTGCACTGCTAAAAGCCGACACCGCACGCAGTGCAGCTAAGCGACGGCTGCTCATCAACGGATGTCCCGGCTGCCTGTCCCCGCTCCCGGGTTACCACTGCCAAACGCAGGCGGTGTCCAATAATCTGTGAAGCAGCAGCGTACGGCTCAGGAAGAAGGGATCCCTTGATGGCTTATGGAGGTTGGCTATACTTAAAGTTTAGGTTTTAGGTTTTCAGTTTATATATATATATATATATATATATATACATACACACTCACCATACATATATATATATATATATATATACATACACACACACATATATATATATATATATATATATATATATACATACACACTCACCATACATATATATATATATATATATATATATAATAGCGATCCCTGAACAGGGAGATGCACTCTCCTCAAAAGAAAATCAGTCCAATCCAAATAATATCGTCTTTAATATCCAATGTACTAGCTCAGTTAGTCAACGTTTCGATTCCAATGTAGAATCTTTGTCAAGACGAGCATATTAGTGACATCCAAATGTATATGTACATCATTAAAGTTAGTTCAAAGCCCTCAGAGAGAACAAATACACTATTGATGTAGTGGCTGTAATTTCACACAAATGGGGCCAATTTGACACCTATCGGTGTATCCATTCCAACAATACTTTATACCCCACAGGTCGGCTTGTACACATCAGAGCATCAGGACAGGGCTGTGTATATGTTATACTTTGTATTGATTGAAGACATTATGGAGGTCATTCCGAGTTGTTCGCTCGCAAGCGGATTTTAGCAGATTTGCTCATGCTAAGCCGCCGCCTACTGGGAGTGAATCTTAGCATCTTAAAATTGCGAACGATGTATTCGCAATATTGCGATTACACACCTCGTAGCAGTTTCTGAGTAGCTTCAGACTTACTCGGCATCTGCGATCATTTCACTGCTTGTCGTTCCTGGTTTGACGTCACAAACACACCCAGCGTTCGCCCAGACACTCCTCCGTTTCTCCGGCCACTCCTGCGTTTTTTCCGGAAACGGTAGCGTTTTTTCCCACACGCCCATAAAACGGCCTGTTTCCGCCCAGTAACACCCATTTCCTGTCAATCACATTACGATCGCCAGAACGATGAAAAAGCCGTGAGTAAAATTACTAAGTGCATAGCAAATTTACTTGGCGCAGTCGCAGTGCGAACATTGCGCATGCGCATTAAGCGGAAAATCGCTGCGATGCGAAGATTTTTACCGAGCGAACAACTCGGAATGAGGGCCTATGGACGGTATTCATATGATAGATCACGCCCACTCTCCTTTCTAAAGTGATCCCCGTTATTGTGCATATCGTGTCCACAGTAATCAGGTTTAGCGGCATAAAGGGTTGGGCGCCTTCGTTAGCAAGCTGAAACGATTATACCACGCCCGTCAGCAGAAACAGAACAGGTGTGCAAGGGGGTGAAAAGAATAGCATACCGCCCTATGATTTTAAGGGGGATATCCAATTAGACCCGGTAATTTACTGTGGCATGTTAGGAGCCGATGGCTGGTACTTTATTACTCTTCACATTATCACTTTTCAAGGCTTAGTACACCTCAATCTCATCAACGTTCATTAGAGATGGAAAAGTCATTTGAAAAGCAGCGTTTTACAAAAGATGTGATTGGTATTATCATAAAGAATTGTAAATGGTAATGTAGTCACAAAGGTGTATTGATGTCTATACTGTAGATTAAATATTTATAGTGCAAGTGAAATAAATCCTGCTCCAGATTCCTATCTATCCTCCCTTTAAGGTGAAACTTGCCAGTAGAATGAAATAGTTGAGACCTTACTAGAGAAGCAGTCCCCTGGGAGCACTGGTTGAGATGTCAGTCTGTGCAGGCAAGCGAATGACCTTTGACGGTTGGAAGGCATGTATTGTGTGTGTGTGTGTGTGTGTGTGTGTGTGTGTGTGTGTGTGTGTGTGTGTGTGTGTGTGTGTGTCTGCTTTACAGTACTGAAAAATAAGGAACTTGTGAATTGGTAGTTGAGTTTTCTACACATCTGTAGAGAGAGCAATAAACTGTAAATAAGTGGGGTAGCAACTTGCAAGTATAGAGTAGACTTAATAAAACAATAGTTTTCTCTACCGTAAAAGTTTAGACATCAATATATTCAGTACTTAAGGTGTATATATAGAAAAAAGGGTACTTGTCTTGCTATCAACCACCCTTAGCTAGCTTTCACACGGTACAATAATTGGGGTTCCTGGTCATGTTATGGAAAAAATTACACCAAACACAGTTCAAAAATCCATGTTGACCTTTTCATGTGTCGACATTTCCATGTGTTGACCATTTTCATGTGTCGACTATTTGTCCATGTCGACCATGTAAGTGTCGACCAATAGTGGTCAACCTAATGACTGTCGACCTTAACATGGTCGACCATTCATACCAGAACCCTGTACGAGCTGGTCACCCACATCACATTATACCGCATACTTCTCAACACATAGACACACACATTTGGGACAAAATAAGCTCTGACACCACTTATCTCAAGCTCCATCTTGAATTGCCCAGGCCCCACCCCTGTCTGCTCGGAAATATCCAACCCTTTTAAGGTCCACAAATCAGTATTGTCATGCCAAAATATGTACAGTTAGGATATATGTACTGTGATCCTGTCACTCAGCACTGGGACCACGTGGCAAGAGGGCAATGTGTAGGGCCAGCCTTACTGCGCCTTGTAGATAGAAATATATAAATCTACATTGAAATTGGACCTGTCAGCTATGTACAGTTACACTGACTGATATCTGAAGATGCGCAATATAAATATACAACATTTGTTATCCCTTGTATTGTTTATTACAGCAATACAGTGTCCTGCTGGACCTGTATGACATATTGGGATGCGTTTCATTTGCTGGCTGTCAAGATCCCGACGGTCAGGATACAGGTGCCGGAATCTCAACAGCCAAAAATGCCGCCAGCCGGAATCGTGGCGCAACAGGACTATTCCCACTCGTGGGTGTCCATTACACCCATAGAGTGGGAATAGATCCTGTGGCGAGCATAGTGAGCTCACAAGTGTACTCTTTGCGCTCGCCCCACTGATGGCATTCTGGCAGGCAGTATGCCGCTGTCGAGATATTGACAGCCGGCATCCCGTCCATCGGTAAATCATACTGAACCCGACATATCATTAGTATCATTCATAATTGTAAACATTGCCTGTACTGGTGGGAGTGTATGCTCTGCATCATGTCATGAAAAGCTTACTGCTGCATTATCACACTTAGTTTGTCATCTTTAAAAAACTGGCTCTGATGGATCATAGAGAGTTCTCAACTGTAGGGCCCAATGGTGACTGGGGGGTGAGGGGGGCATGATGTTTCTTCATCTGCTATGCCATCTCTGAATTGGCTCTTGTAGGTATTGTGTGAGTCAGTGCAGTGAAGCTATATAAACGTTTGCCTTTTAGTAACTGAAGACCTAATGCTACTTCACTGTACATGGTTCAGACACCGCAGAGAAACAAAAGAGCAAAGCGGAGTCCTACAGAGGGGAGTGAGAATCATCATGGGTAACCCTAACTACATTTTCCCATGGTGCCTATCAGTGGCAACTCCAGAGGAGCAGTCCAAATTTCAAATAGGGAGCCACACCAACTGCCAGTGAGTCAGTTTGGGGTGACAGTTGGTGTGGCTCCTCTATTTGAGATTTGGACTGCTGCAGCCCCACCTCTGGAGCCACCACTAGTGCCTGGCCATTGCAGGTTCTGCCTTTGCATGTGAGACTAGTGTAACAGGATCTTCAGCACACATAGACATCTCTTCGTGGTTCCAATAGTCCCCAATGGGGGTGT
This sequence comes from Pseudophryne corroboree, assembly GCF_028390025.1. Classification (NCBI taxonomy): domain Eukaryota; kingdom Metazoa; phylum Chordata; class Amphibia; order Anura; family Myobatrachidae; genus Pseudophryne; species Pseudophryne corroboree. The sequence goes on along the minus strand of NC_086446.1, from coordinate 647,830,325 downwards.
TGCAAGAAAGCAGTTGTATTCTGCACTTTTCCAGCTTAAAAAGTGTTGTATTAATCAGAGCTGAACTGCGACCACAGAGAGACATGATAACGAAGGGGAATGCCCAGAGGCAACTGTGCTCTCCAAACTGCTGCTCTGTTACTTTTTTGTTACAGGGAAAATGCATCATTCATTCTCTGCTATGAGACATTAAACTATTGTATTATCTCCGGAAGTAGGGTATTTGTTAAGCCCCATACACTGATTGATCTATCACAGACCACTCAGCACACATCTCTCCCCCCCGCTCAGCACTCAGTGTGATGTGTGCTGAGCAAGGGGGGGGGGCCGCTCATTTCACCCAGTGGTGAAATGAGTGATCTCAATAGAGCCGGCGATAGCGGCGCGCGGGACCGCACATCGCTGTCGCCGGCACCCTACATGTGTAGAGATCCGTGCTCAATTTCTAAGCAATCTTGTCAGATTGCTTAGAATTTAAGCACGGATCTCTCCATGTGTACCCCCCTTATGTCTTTCTGTTGTTGTTTTTTCCCCCCCTCAAAACAGCAGATCATATTCACTGTGTCTTGTAGTGTTTTATTTATTTCTGTTTTTGGAGAGGGGAAGGTTACTGAAATGTATGTTAACGGTATTTAAAAAAAAAAATGGCATGTAAATGTAAAGCAACTTTATATATTTTTGAAACTAATCTAAATGACATTTTCCTACCATTCCATAGTGTCATTATTTTTACTGTCTTTGATGATTTATAATAGTTGGCAAGTTTCTCGATTAAAAATCGCGCTATTTAACAGAAGTGATTAAGCTCAATCACTCTCGCTAATGGAATCTGCCACGGTTTAGGGTTTTTCTTATTGTACTTGTGGTGACTGTAAAACCTACAGTTAATGTGTGAAATATAAAATATGTATACAATCAGATGGTACAGTCGCTTGGTATCTTGTGTGGGTTAGAGTATTAGACAGTAAACTCAATCTCAAGCACTAACCGCCCTACACTGTATTATGTTTGCGTTTATGTTGCCTGTGTGTTTCCCCACTGTCTGGAGATGAGGAGTACTGAGAAGTGGCACTTTACAGATCACCTACAGTCATGCCCAATGGGGTTTGCCAGTGCACGCAGTTGTACTTGCTTTCAAAGGTATTTGGAGGTCAGCTACTGTATGCTCCCTAAATGTAAGTGAATGGAGCAAGGAGCTTTAGAAAAACAAAACCCGCCCAAGCCTGAGTTAAAACATGACTTGGTATAAGGTAATTGGAAACAATAGTAACCATTTTTATAAACCCACTTTAATGCAAAGTATTATGCTGCATTCAGATCGCAAATGCCGGATCCTACCCGGTAAGAGAAACGTGTACTTACCGGGTGGGATCCGGCATTTGCGCTCTGTTGCTGGCTTTCCGACCCGGCAATATACCGGGTCGGTTGCCATAGCAGCGGAGGGCGCAGCAGCAGCAGGGGCGGGGTGGAGGCGGCGCCGGGAGATGAGCTCATCTCCTGCGCCGCCTCTGCCTATGCTGTGAATGGGAGCCGTGTCGCATCGGAACGGCTCCCATTCACACTGCACCTGACCCGGTAATCAACCCGGTAATAACCCTTCTTTTTTACCGGGTTGAATTACCGGGTCAGGCGACCCGTTAATTCACCAAAGGACCTTTCACATCGCACACGGACCCGTTTCGACACGGCAATATGCCGTGTCGATACCGGGTTTTTAGTGCGATGTGAAAGGGGTATAAGTGTCAATGGCTCTTTCCTATAAAACAGTCTGTACTTCAGTGTCTGCTGCTTACAAATACAGCATAACAGTGCAGCTTGTCAATTAACTTGGGCCATCTTCAGAGTCGGCCATAGGCATAGGCAAACTAGGCAATTGCCTAGGGCTTCTGCTGATTAAAATGATATGCGGCATGCCTATATTCTGTATGTAGCATTTCATATGCAGATACAGCCACAGTCTCACACAGTATATAGGCATGCTGCATATCAGTTTAATCAGCAGAAGCCGCTTGTGCATCCTAGCCACATAGCAATGCAAATAAGATGCATTTTCATTATAAAAAAAAAGGTGCCCGACGTTAGCATTGAGGCAAGATTTGTGAGGACACATCTGTATCCAAGCAGAGGCAGAGGTCACAGTGTTAGTGGCAGTGTGAGTGCTGTGTGCATGTGAGTGGGTTGGTTGTGCAGTAGTGTTCGGAATATGTGTAAGGAGCATTATGTGTGTCATGTAAAAATGCTTTAATAATATGCAACATATGTGTAAAGGGCCACTATGTGTGTCATTATGTGTATAAGGGCATTAATAATGTGCGGCATATGTGTAACAGGGTACTACTGTATGTGTGTCATTATGTGTATAGGGGCACTAATAATGTGCAGCAAATGTGTAGGGGGCACTATGTGTCATTATGTGTATAAGGGTATTAATAATGTGCGGCATATGTGTAAGGGACATTATGTGTAAAAGGGCATTAATAAAGGTTGTCATAATGTCTAAGGTGCATTATGTTTATAAGGACATTAATGTGTCTCATGTGTAAGGGGCATTACTGTGTGGAATTGTGTATAAATGCATTACTAATGTGTGGCATTATGTGTATAAGGTGCTCTACTATGTGGCGTTGCATATAGAAAGGGCACTACTGTGTCGTCTAATGTGAATAAAGAGCAATAAGGTGTGGTGTAATGTGAATAAGGAGCAATTCAGTGTGATGTAATGTGAATAAGGGGCTCTACTGTGTGGAGTAACGTTTATAAGGTAAAGTGATACTACTGTGGGATGTAATATGAATTATGGACACTATCGCAAGATAAAATGTGAATAAAGTTGCAGCACTGTGTGGCATAATTGGAATTGGGGTTACTATTGTGTGGCCATGCCCCTTCCCAGCAAGAAGATGCCCCTTTTTGGGCTGTGCGTCAAATGTGCGAACTGTTGCTATTTAAAATATAGGGGGTACAAGGACTGCTATGGGTGAGGGGTGATGGTGCTGGGAAAGAGGTGCAAGGTCAGAGGCAGAACCAGCGGTGGTGCTAGGGGACACCAGACAAAATCTTGCCTAGGGCATCATATTGGTTAGGGCCGGCTCTGGCCATCTTCATATCTCTCAATGGGGTAAATTTACTAAAGCTTCTAAAACAGAGAATTGGTGATGTTGCCCATAGCAACCAATCAGATGCTGTCTATCACACCTCTATTGCCTTCTAGACAATGAAAGATAGCATCTGATTGGTTGCTATGGGCAACATCACAAATTATCTGTTTTAGAAGCTTTAGTAAATTTACTCCAATGTTTCCAAAACTGCAATCCAGACATTTTGCTTTGCAGCTCCCCAAAAGGTGGCGTTTCCATGACTTGATGAGGGCAGAATGGGAGGGGTTACACAAATTGTTTGCTAAACCGTCCCTTATCCCTCTGTCTTCACATTAAGGGGTCTATTCATCATCAGGGGCCAGATCTCCCCTGGATACTTAATTACCAGAGCAATTCAGTGTTGGTCTGGTGCGGGGATGGCTGTTCCGAATTGCAGCTGTCCTTGCGATCAGTGTTAGTGCTACTTCAGTAACAGTGATCGAGGCCTACCCTGTATGCATGCTAAGGTCACACACGCGCACAGGCTGCAGGTCACTCACTGTGGACTTCCTATAGGCAGGAGCAGGGCTCCAGGAATCAGTGTCATCTGAAAATGGCGTTGATTCTCACACGCAAACTCCGAAAAGTTAGGGGCCTAACATAAAAAATGGGACCTGTTACTTAAAAAATGCGTAATGTGTAACAGGCCCATTAGTGATGATGAATTGGCCCCTAGAGGGTATATTTACTAAGGTGTGAGTTTTTTTAGAAGTGGTGATGTTGCCTATAGCAACCAATCAGATTCTACAGTAGCTATTATCTTATAGAAGCAACTAGATAAATGTTAAGTGGAATCTGGTTTGTTGCTATGGGCAACATCTTCACATAAAAAACTCACATCTTAGTAAATATACCCCTAACATTCCCATTCATAGCCGTATGCCGAGCACCCACTCACTTCAGTTCTGCACAAGCAGGACAAACGTGGCACCCGTCTGGATGGCAGGACAGACTTCACGAGAGTTATGAAGTATGTATGTTCCCCTTGTACTTAGCCACTTATGAACCTCCAAGCAGTGAATTGTGCCCTCATGCAGCAAAGGTGGGGACTGGTTATGTAAATTGCATCATCAATGTCCTGACACTTGACCTGAAAAATGAGCTAAAGTTGGGAATCTCCTGGACGGGTTGGGTACGGGATAACCGGCAGTCATGATGCCGGTATTCAGAATACTGACACCGGCATCCTGACTGCTTGAAATCCCAAAAGCGACATTCGAGGAAGGTAACCCTCCCCCTAACCTTCCCTCCCTAGTGTGGACGTGTCTTTTTTACCCTCTGTAAAATGTCCCTGTATGTAATTTATTTCTATCATGATAGCTTCAAAGTACCCTGCAGCATTCTATGATTGTGCTATGTCAATAAAGGATAATAATATCAATATCAGTGACCAATTGTGCCTCATGGCTCAGTGAGGTCATGGTGAAATCCTCAATAAAAAAACACCATTTGTCCATCCTGTAAAATGACAGATTCCATTGTGTGCAGGATATATTGTTTAGTATAAACATTTGTGGAACTTGTAATTATTTGCATTACAGAGGTAATAAATTCTGTTCTGTTTCTCTTATGAGATAAACCATATTCAACAACAACAAATTTCCATATCAAACTACTATGAAGTGCTGATACCCAGCTTCCCAAGATGATAACTGATGACGATTGTTGGCATAAAGCTCGTTCAGAGATGACTTGTGTATTTGCTGTCATGCTGGATAGGAGTGTTCACCACACCAGCAAGCACATTGGGGTTTGCTGCTATTTGTGGCTCCTTTGAGATGTCAGTTGCCTAGGAGATCCCTGGCAGATTCTCAACAACAAGCTGCACCCGGCTGCCCGACAAAGAGAGAAAGCTGCCGCAGATCTAGCTGCAATCATTATACATTTCCTGAAGGGATCACCACCATAGATTTAAGAGGCTTATATATCCATCACCTGCCTCTTTGTCACATCTGTAGCAGAATAAATATCTGAAAACTGCTCTACATGTTTATCTAATGCACAATAAATAAATTGCTTTCCAACTTGCTTTGTGTCTATCCATCAAATAGCTACCTGGCCACAAGGTTAAATGCTCTTTTGTTTTGTTTTTTTCTATATGTCACATCAGGTCTTATCCTACTTTATGTCAAAACCAATTAGCAACACAGTAAAGGGATTAGTCTTTTGCGATTAGCAAGCTCAAATGTTGTCCTTTTCTCTTTCCAGGTAAGTGGTAGAGAACTGTCCCCTTCTTGTTATCACTTTCTTTGGTGCTATGTTGATGGTGGATATAGTAAAGTTGAGGATTTCAGGAAAAACTGGCACTGCAGGTTTACCTGTGCTTTAATGATTGACAGAGGATGGTAAGTGAAAGCTACCTGTAGGGCATCTGCATTTTATGGCTCAGATTTGAAGTGCAAATGCAATATTCACAGGAAAGGAGCTTTGCTTGGAATGAAATCACAGCCACTTTGCAAGATTGTGAGAGATTGATTTTCTGTAGATGTCTGTTTTTCTGAAGTCGCTTGGTTCTCTGGAAAGTTGCCCATGAGAACATGTCAGCATTTCCGTGCACATTGTCCATAATTTAATATGGTGGCTAAAATGCTTGTAACTCGTTAGCGAAATTATATTCTTTGTTAGAATGACACTTATGTTTACTGAATCCATAGTGCAAAACAAGCATTATCAATGAAGACTAACAGCAAAACAATGAGTGTCAATGGTGCTATGACCTGCATACAGACAGCGTGTATTTACAGGCGGTTACGAGGGATTTGACATCTAAGGCAGTTACAGTATTTAATATGTAACTGTGTAAAACTTCATGTCCATCTTGTTTGTGCATGTGAAAACTGCATCATTTTCCTATGGCGGAAAATATATACTAGCTGTTCTACCCGTTCTTCGCACGAGAGTTTCTGATTTTCACGGTTGTGTCTATAAATGAGTGTTAAAAATTTGGTAAATCTATAGAGCTGTAAATTTGAGATGTCTTAATGTAAGTAAATATTAATCCAGGGTTCTTGGCGTTACCCCAGGAGCACCCATAGCAGATATAGTAAAAACCTGACAGGACCATTTTTGTAGTCTTTTGAATTCTACACACTGGAGGTGCAATCCAAATGTTGATAGGATTGTTTGGGTGTTATCGTTCACGCAACGGGAATTACATCATTATGTCAACCCCCTTCTCATCCCCTTAGGGGAGGTTTGTTAAAATTCTAATTACGTAGTTTTCCTATGGCTAGAGCTATCCACCAATGAAATTGTCGATAACCACTCACTGTATGGAAGCATGTGGAGAGACAACACGGGACAGCAGTAGGAGTACATATTATATATATATAATACAGGTTATCCCACACTAATGGGAAAAGATAGCACTCTCCAGACTTAGCATCCAATAAAGCAAATAGTAAATTTAATGTAAGGGTAATCTCACAGTTCCAATGTCGTTTCAAAAGCGATTTCCAACGTTTCGGTCCCTGGCGGGACCTTTTTCAAGGATTATACAGTCAGTCAGCAAGGTCAGCAATACAGCATAGGTCAGCTTTGCAGGAAACCGGAGACACAGATATTGCCTCACCGGCCCCTGCTAAATACCCATCTAAAAAGCGCCAAACACGCCCCCAGCACGGCCGTGGGCCGTGTGGAACGCATAAATGGAACGCAAGAGTGTCACTTCCGCCGGAAGTGAGCTGCGTCCAAAGATGTGGCCCATACAATAAAACAAACTAGCGGTCACCATTAACGTGTGAACCGCACTTGGAACGCAGCGCGTCACTTCCGGTATCACCGGTGACGCGCTGCGTCCATGGCAACCGATGTCAGCTAGTCTAGGTTGCGGACACCACGTCCGTTAACATCACGGGTCGTGGCGCCGGATAAACAGCACATTGGTAACATAGGGTGATACCCTTAATAGTATTATAATGGGGCTCTTTTAGTGAGTATTGTTCATAGAAATCAGAACGGCCTGCATTATATAGGCCGGAGGTGAATTGTTCCGGTTGCCATGGCGACCCTTAGGTACCATAGCACACAATTAGGGTATAGCAGAGGCCGGTGAGGTCACTCAATTGGGAAATATACATTGCTAAGCAATTTAGAACCAAGGATGGAACATAATGTAACATTC